>NC_081412.1:143138246-143438246 GCF_030272615.1 Cryptomeria japonica | reverse complement strand
TAGACTCAAGACAATCATGCTCATTCCCACATTTCTTATGGTAGGCAAGGACATTAGGTACTTGAGAGGTAGACTCATTATGGGATTCAAGGAGAATACATAGATGCTTGACCCCACGGGCTCCCCTCCACGGCACTCACTTCTTAGGGCAGCCAAGCATCAGTCCCCATGGAAATCTCCCAATGGCGAACTTAGTATCTCTTCCAAGTATCTGAACTTGTCCTTCTCAAGCAACTAGAAGGGTTTTTTGGCCTCTAAATACAAGGTGTTTAGTAAGGATTTCTGTTAAGCGTTACTCCTTGATGTCACGCAAGCGTGATTGAGACATTAAGCCCATCAAGATACCAAACAAATGTAGTCATGCAAGCATGATTTAGACCAAGAGGCCCTACTTAGATGTTGATATGAGAAAGAGTTCAAGGGTCATCACTTCCCAAGTAACTGCAATTCCCACGTAACCCTTCCTTCAAAGCTTTCGCTCATCAGGTATTTGTTTATAGTGAGTTAGAATGCCAAGGAATTCTAGCCATACTCACTTTGGGTCATTCCCTTCTCATGATTATCACTTGCTTGCAAAAGCAAAGTAGTCGGGAAGGCAGGCCCTCTAAAGGAGACACACAATCAAAGACATGAGCATGGTATCGAAGATCTGGATTTCTGATCACCCTAAGAAGGATGAGAGCATACTCTCCTACTCCAATGTCACACTCAACAATCAAAGCAAAAACATATTCATTCCAACCTATTTAGAAATCACTAGGTGCCTAAAACATTAATAACAAACACCAAGTTTAGTTGTTTCTCCAAGGCAACCTGCAAAACCCAAGTTAGAAGTTTGAGGTGTTTATTCTTTGACTATCGATTCTTCATAACACATGTTAGTAGTTTCATTTGTTGTCTTTGCCATGTGTATTCCAAGATGCTGCACAGATAATTAGTACCAAAAACCAAAACATAGAAAACAAAATGCAAAATCCAGACAATTTTCAAGTAAAACACTGCAGTTTTACCTCTGTTCTGGACTTTACACAGGCGCAGAAGTCATGATACAGGCGCAAAATTCATGACACAGGCACAGAATGTATTCAACATAGGTGCAAGTTGCTTGACATAGGCGCAGGTTGTCTCACACAGGCGCAAAAGTCCCCAGAAAGCCCTACACTGCCCTATTTTTGGGTTTTTTGGCCTGCAAATCAACTCAAAAGCACTCAAAGACACAGTAAAGGGGTTAGATGGTTAGTGTTCACGTCGGGTTCACCAATTAATGTAGCATAGGAAATAGGAAATCATCACAAGCATTATAAACATAGTAATCTAGCCCAATCACGAAAGCACAATTGCAATGATCTATCCTAAACAACACTCAATAGAGACATGAAATAAAAACATTCAAAACTAGAAATTAAGCAAACCAAAGGTATGATTTGAATGCTCCTTCATGCGGCTCCATTTTTCTTCTTTCCTCTTCAAATGGTTTGGTTGTGGATCTCACCTACAAGTGCACACACATAATTGAAAGCAAGTAGACAAGATTATTGATCAAGAGTACTAGAAATGTGATTGACTAGAAATTCGATAGTCTGATTACCAATTAGCTTTGATTGATGAAGATCATCCAATTTATAGATAAATTGGAGAAATGATCAAATTAGCATGATTCAATTCAAATGGAAATTGCAAATCAATTATGTCAATTATGACAAATTATGCACCTTCTATGCAAAATTTGTTGATTGATGATTTATGACAATTTATGACAAATTTCTATGTCAAGAATTGATTGATTGTCAATTATGACAAATTATGACAAATTTATATGTCATTTCCATGAATTTAGGAGAGAAATAGGAGGAAATTGAAATTAGGAATTAGAAAATTAGGAAATTAGAGAATTAAGAATTTAGGAATTAAGAAATTGATGGAAATTAGAAATTAGGTAAATTAATTAATAATTTATCATTTATTAATTAATTCACAAAGAGGAATGATTAGCCAATTAAATGAACATTTAATTGTGATGAGAACACTTAGGATAAATAAATAATTTATTAATCCTAAAGAGGGAAATGACAAACTAGGTTAAATGATTAAATCACGAAACCCTAGAAGATGAATTAGGTCTTGATGAAAGATAATTGACTCGATTCGATTTGATTTTGGATTGATAAATGACCAATGTGATAAATGATTTGATTGATAAAATACGCCAATTGACGAGGAACAATGACAAATTGATCCAAATTGACATGATTGAGAAGGATGACGATCGATGAAAAAATAGATTGCAAAACGACAATATTGAAAATGACCACGATCGATGACAAATCGATCGCAAAATGACAAAATCGAACATGACAACGACCCATGACAAATCGATCATTAAGCGACAAGATTTGAAAATGATAAGGATTGATGATAAATCGATCGCTAGATGACAAGATTGATAAGAGGACAACAATTGATGACAAATCGATCGCAAAATTGATAGGAGGACAAAACCCTAATTAGGATTGACGATGTCCAAAATAATGACAAATGAGCATGCACATTGATGCAATAAGATAAGATCGATTAAAATCATGACTAGAGATTGTTGTCGACAAGACCAAATTCGAGAGTAAGACGAATGAAGAGTGTAGAGGAATGACTCGATGTTCGCAAATGATAAAGACCAAGTGTGAATCATAGGAGAAATGTTAATGCGACGTAAAAACCTAAAATGAGGCAATGCGCAAATGTTAAAATATGACTCCGCAAGCGTTGACCATTTTTAGGTGTCTACAACTATTCTTTTCTCTGGGGTTCAAGATTCTAACCTTTTTTTCTACTTCTTCCCTATCATGACCTTCACTAATTAGTTGCTTAGTTTCAACTCTTGTCATTTTCCTTGTGATGTTGGATGCAACTTGTTCCTTATGGAGTTTTAGTCCTTTCTCTTGTGCAGTGACAAATTTTTCTTCTATTACATCAATTGGAGTTGTGAGTAGATGTGCATATCCATCAAGTGTGGCCACATATACCTCATAGCCCATTGGCATAATCCAAACTGTTATGGGATGGACTACCTCCATCATGCATTCATCCTTATTAACCATGAAACAAATTGTGTCCCGATATTTATCCATAATTTCTTCCGGAATCCTTACCCTATTCTTTATCTCTTCTTGAAATGTTTTGAAAAAGGCCCACAAGTTATCCTTTTGCTAATTTTCTCCCTGCCAGTCTAGTATTTGTGCTATTTGAGTTGCAACTGGTCTATCAAATTCCCATTTAATTCTTCCATAACTGGGCACCATATTCACTAGAAAGTAAAAGGTTAAGCATATAATCAGAGAACCATACCGAAATGTATTCTTTGTATCTTGCTTGATCTTTCGGAGGTTGGTCATCAATTCCTTGACAATCACACTACATAAGTCATAGTGTGCATCTTCTTTAACCATCTAATAAGCAATGTGAATGGTGGTTCCGAAGAATGAGTTCAATCGGTTAGATTGGTAAACCTCATAGCCAATCACCACTGCCACAAATTTCACATCAAGGTCCTTGATATCATCAACTCGCATTAATCTACCATCATACGTTCCACTAGTGAGTTTGCATACATCTATGTTTGATATCTGTGGAAGCCATGGCATACCTCCAACCTTGTAGAGGCATGTGATATTCTTGATCACTTCATCTGTTATCTTGTATGGCCAGTCCAACCATAAGAACTCCCCATGAATTTGGCTGAGGATGTATGTCACCCATTCATCTTTGTCGAAGGACGGAAAATCCATGAATTGGGTAAAACCCTTTTTCCTCAATTATGCATATTCTGGTTTGAGTTGATTTTCAGTGATAAGATGATCTATGAATGTGCAAGATATTTCATAATTCTCGATTTCTTCTATATTGCAATAAATATATGCCCTAATATCTTCAATGTGAAGAGCACAATGACAAACACTAGAAAATGCCCCCAAAGGATCATCCTGAAGTGATTTGTAAGTATGTTTCTTGAATTTTGGGCATGGGAAGTTCTTGATTTCAACTACCATGGGAGTATCAACATTTTATGAGGATGCCATGATAAATTTTGAGGGTTTTAGCAAATGGTAAATACCTTGATATCTTTCTGGATGATGAAATGCTCTTCGGATTCAGATGCTTACACAAATCACCTTAGGACTCTTGATTTCCTTTGAAATTGCTCTTCAAAATACTCGATCATTGTGTGAAGAAATGATTTAACTTTTCCTCTTTTTATCACCATTAACCCTAATTTTCCATTGTCATAAATACGACTGAAGAATCTGACCGGATCACATAATCTGCATGTAGGTTTTGATAAACACTTGAATCCTCTTGAGTGTCCATCCACAATCAGAATTCCCTGACTTCGAACCTAATCCGAGGTGTTTGCATGATCTTCAATGATTTTCCTACCTCTAAGGCAAAGTGCCTTAGTTACCGGTTGAATTTCTTGCTTCTGGTGCAGGACTTGTTTGTTCTACCAATTGATCTGTCAATTGTGTTTCTGATTTTTGAACCCATCTTTTCTCATGTTGTTTTCTGATATCTTCAACCTTTGTCTTTCCTTTCTCATCTAAATTTCCATTAGCTACCAGTGGATTCTTATTCCTGAAATACTTAGCAATATGTCCAATCTTGTTGCATGCATAACAGGTAATATTGTTCTCTTGAATTACTTTGCTATACCCTTGATTTTATTTTGATCTACGTTGGTTAACCATATGTCCATATCTACTATAAGCATGACATCTGACATTTCTAATACTTCTACATTCTGCTGACTTATGACAATGTTTATTGTAGTTAAAGCATTGACCAGTGAATGATGCATTGTTCTGATTATTCCTATTTCTGCATTGACTTGCTACATGACCATATTTATTGCAAACAAAACATGTGCTATTGAATTTATGAGAATTAGGTTGTCTTACTAGTGATTTTTGGTTCCAATTGTTTGAATTTTTGTTATGATTCTTCTTCTGACTGGATGATTGATCTTGTTGTGCAGTTTCAGAGCTTTCTCCTACTTCATATCCAAGACCTTTCTTGTCATTAACATTTTTCTATCTTTTCAGCAATTCATCAAGTCTTGCAGAGCTAGCTTTGAACTTGTCTTTGTACTCATTTGCAATGGCTAAATCATCTTTCATGATTATGATTTCTCTTTCAAGTTACTGTTAATTATTCCCAGACTGAATCAATTCAAGTTGCAACATATCATTATCATGTATCAGTCTATTCCATTCATCTAATCTATCCTTCAATGCTTGAGCTAGGTTTTCTTCATTCTTCTTTCTGCCTTCAATCTACTTGCATATTCTCATAGTTATGGATTGCATTTCATTCTTCAAGGTAGTATTCTCTTGAGTGAGTTTCTGACATTGATCTTTCAAAACATCTTCTTCATCACTACTTTGATTTTGTAGTTGATCACAGAGTTCTTTCCTCTTAGCTTGAGCAGTTGATAGCTTTCCTTGTAATGAAATGATGTATTCTTTGGCTTGCTTTAGTTCATTCTTTAATTTATTGATTTTTCCTTTTTCATCATCAAGATCCTCAAGAGAAAGTTGGAGTTGTTGCTTCAAACCGGTTTCCATTGTTGTTAAGTTCTGGATCTTCCTCAAGTTGTTAAACCTCTTCCAAGGAACTAGGCTCTGATACCAATTGTTGGAATCCAAGAACACTGGGAGGAGGGGGGTGAATCAGTGTTCTACTAGTGTAAGAATTTATGAACTTATTGTTGATAAACTAGATGACTAAATATAAAATTAAAGTGAATAAATAAATGAACACATAAAGCAATACCATAACACCAATATTTATATGTGGAAAACCCTGTAAAGGGAAAAACCACGGTGGGGTGGTACCCACAATATCTATATACTTTATCAAGGTATACAAATATTACATAAAGGGGTATGCACATGTATACAGGCTTACCACATAGAGCTCACTACTCAAATACATGTATGGAAGTCTCACTGACTTACATATCATTACATAATGATTTTAACAATATTGAATTTAAATGAAGCATCTGACCATGTTGGATAAGTTCTGGTTGTAGCTCTAAGTTCTTCAACTAAATCGGTGATATTGATACTTTGTTCTACTACTGATTAGGATTGCACATGTGCAACTATGCACATATGCTATCATTCACTCATCAATTCACATACTATCAATCTCTGACTTTTTCACATCTCAAATTACATCATCCATCGCTAAGTGATCTCTCTTATATACCCTTATAACTTGTTCATCATGTCATCCTTCATAATAAAAATAAACCCGTCAGCTTCGTCTTAGATCATAAAGTATATTATAAATTATCCTGATGATCCTATTTGATGTTGGCGTGACATGCTACCTTCAATTCCTCAAATGACTTTACTGGGTCCCATAATATGAATTACTGGTACCAAGAATAATTGGTTAACAAGTGTAAACCATAGAGTGTATACCGGTTGGCCTTATCTGGACAAAATGGTAAAGTGATGAGTCTGGATGAATAAATACCATCTCCTGAAGATGGGTTGCCATCAATGACAACCCAAAAATGCAATTCACCTTAGAAGGTGACTATAGGATGAGTGTCAATTGCCAACAACAAGAAATTCATTTAAAATTAAGTTGTATACATATAATGGTTTATTAGATCTTGTACATACTATCTTGTGTGGTCCTACAAGAGTAAGAAGCATGCAGGGTGACAGATATTTCATGTTGTTGATTGATGACTACTCTAGAATGATGTGGTTTACATTTCTAAGGGAGAAATTAGAAGCGTTGGAGAAATTCAAGATATTCAAAGCTAAGGTAAAGACTAAGAGAGAGTTGAAGCTAAAGTGTCTAATATCTGACAGAGGAGGAGAATTCACATCTGGTGAGTTTGATACATTCTATGAGAGAAATGGAATTAGGAGACAATTATCTGCTCCTATAACTCCTCGGGAGATTGGAGTTGTTGAAAGAAAGAACAAAACTAGTTTGGATGCTGCCAGGACTATGTTGATTGAAGTAAATGTTTCATAAAACTTTTGGAGAGAAGTTGTTAGGCACTGTTGTTTACACATTCAACTAGGTGCATATAAAAGGTGATTCTGGTAAGACTCTTTATGAGCTATGGTTTGGCCATGTTCCTATAGTTAGATATTTCAGAGTTTTCAAAAGAAAATGTTATATCAAAAGAGATGAGGATATAGGAAAGTTTGATGCAAGATGTGATGAAGGAATCTTCTTGGGTTATTCTAATAAGAGAAAGGCCTACCAGTGTTACATAAGATATTGAAGAAGATAGTAGAAAGTGAAAATGTGAAGGTTGATGAATGTCATGGAAAGTAGATCAGAGCATGCATATATGAGTTTGATGATCAAGATGTTTCAAAGCATGTGCAAATTGAGATCTTAAAGCATAACGCTCCAGTAGAGATAGTTAATCTAGATATTGTTGTTGCTGGTGAAGAAGATCAAGAACCTAAGAATCAGAACAATCAGAAGACTTCGAGGTATGTAAGATTAAATCATTCAGAAAATTGGATTATTGGTGATAAAAACAAGGGTGTGATGACTAGAAGAAGGACTGTTATTGAAGAGATATGCTTGATTTCCAAGATTGAACCTAAAGATGTTGTAGAAGCACGTAAAGATGAGAATTGGATAAAGGCTATGGAAGAAGAGATGAATCAGATTTAGAAGAATAACACATGGGAGCTTGTTCTGAGACCTAAAGACAAGAATGTGATTGGCACTAAATGGGTGTTCTAGAATAAACTGAATGAGGTTGGTGAAGTGGTAAGAAACAAAGCAAGATAGGTATGTAAAGGATACTCACAGATGAAAGGAATTGATTCTGAGGATACTTTTTCTCTGGTAGGTAGAATTGAAGTTGTTAGATTGCTACCTGCATATGCTTCTTACAAGAATTTCAAGGTATATCAGATCGATGTGAAGTCAGCCTTTTTGAATGGTGATTTGGAAGTAAAAGTCTACATTGAGAAACCGGATCGATTTTCATTATCTAATGAAGGAGATATGGTATAAAAATTAAATAAAGCATTGTAAGGAGTGAAGCGAGCCCCTAGAGCCTAGTATGCTAGATTGGACAATTATTTGATGAAGTTGGGACTTTGTAAAGGTACTATTGATGGTAATCTATACTTTAAGGTTGATAATGATAACATTTTGAATGTTGAAGTGTTTGTGGATGATATTATTTTTGGAGGAGATGATGGTTTGAGTATGAAATTTGCTGATAATATACAAAAAGAGCTTGAGATGTGTATGATAGTGAGATGAAATTCTTCTTAGGATTGCATATTACACAGATGACTAAAGGTATTTTCATTTCTCAATCTAAGTGTGTGAAAGAATTGTTGAATAAATTTGGGTTAGATGACTCTAAACCTATTGGAACTCCTATGGTGACTAGATGAAAGTTGTCTAAGAATGATGAATCTTATAAAGTTAATCAAACTTTGTACAAATCTATGGTTGGTGGATTTTTGTACTTAACTAAGACTAGACCAAACATTATGCATGTTTTTTGTCTTTGTGCTAGATTTCATGTTGTTGCTAAAGAGAGTCATGTTACTACTTTGAAGAGGATTTTTAGATACTTGAAGGGGACAATTGACTATGGTTTATGGTATCTGAAGAATGATGATTTCATGTTATGTGCCTATACTAATGTTGATTGGGAAGGTGATGTTGATGACCAAAAGAGCACTACTAGTGGATATTTCTTTTTGGGAAAGAAATTGGTTTCATGGTTTAGTAAAAAACATGATACTATATCTCTATCTACTACATAAGTTGAATACATTGCTACTACTAGAAACTGTGCTCAGGAAGTTTGTATGAAGCAGATGTTGAGGGATATTAGAGTTGTGTATGATGAGCCTACTATTATATACTATGACAATTCAAGTGCTATTAATATTTCAAAGAATCCGGTACTACACTCTAAAACAAAGCATATATCAATCAAGTATCACTTCTTGAGGGAGAAAGTCAGTGATGAAGAAGTCAAATTGGAGAATGTATCTACAAAGGATCAAATTGCAGGTATCTATACTAAACCTTTGCCTATAGATAGACTTGTCTATTTGAGAGACAAGTTAGGGATCTTGGCCCCTCCTGATGAGAACTAGATGCATTGAGATGCATCAATTTGGTGGACTTCAGAGTCTTATCATCTTATCTAGATTGATGAGTTAATGTTGCTACTCAACTAGAGTAGTCAATAAGAGATTTAGTTGTTTAGATTTGTGTGTTTATCCTAAGGGGGAGAGATTTTCTATCTTAGAGGGAGAGTATAATGACTTGCATTTTGTCTTTGGCATTGTTGTCAAAGGGGGAGAGAAGAATGTGAAAAATTGCCTTATGTTTGGAGATTTGTGTGCATGATTTTAGGGGGAGTTTATTGATGATGATTTATTCCTTTGCATTAATTTTTTTTTCACATTTAGATGTTGCCATCAATGCAAAAGGGGGAGATTGTTGGATATTGCCATTGCTAGGATATATTGTTGTCATTGATGTCAACATATTCCTATGTTTTGGTGTTGCAGAGAGTTGTTTTGATGATTCAGTGATTACAGTGAGTTGATCTAGTTGGTTTATCTGTTTGCTATGCTGAATCAACTAGAGATACTTAATTCTTTATTTGTTTCATGATGGTATTGATTGATTTGTGGATTCTGGTATGAATATTGGTGTTTCAGTGTTCAATGTTGCAGTTAACTGATGTTTGACCCGTTGTGCTTTTGTATGTTGATATCTTTGGTTGCAAATTTGGGAGAATGTTTGGGATGTTCATGTGTATCTTCAATTCAGATGGTTTTTGATTTGGTTCTCCGTAAGTGATCTTTCTTGTTTGAGTTATTGTTGTTGAGTGTTCTTGAGTGTTAGCGTGTTGATCGATGAAGATTTGATTAAGTCATGTTGGTGTAGCTATTACGGATGGTTCTAGTGTGCTTGTTGGTGTTTCTTGATCATGTCCTATTTATTTTGGTGGTCTGCATTGATCCTTGTGCACATTATTAAATATCTTATGGTTCCGGTGATATTCTTAGTGTTATGTGGTATTTTCGGTGGTGTAACATGTTGGGGTTGATCTTAGCGAAATTTTTGGTAGTGTTGCATGTTCAAGGAGTTGATTTGGATCCATGATATGTCGCCTATGGAATTGTATTGGTCTGATAGATGATTTATGTATCATGTGGTGTAATGTTTTAATTAGGTGTTGAGGGTTGAGCCAACCTTGTAGTCAAGGTTGATGATTTGTATAAATAGGTGTTATATTCTTGTAATTTGGGTATCGGTGTTGTGTCTGCATCTTCAGAGAGTGGTGTATGTGTGAATAAGAGAATTTATCTTTTGATGTGGTGTATTGATCAAAGATTGTTGTAGGGTAGACAATTGTGCTTAACTGGAGCTATCATCAGGCATTAGGAGATAATATTCTTCAGTTCATCTTGATTGTATTGTAGTTCAAATATCATTGTAAGGTAGTGAACCTTCCCTAAGGGTTGTAGCCTTCTAGGTCATTGTATTTTGAACAGTGGGCTCTAGGAAGTATGCCAGAATGCATATGCATTCCCCATTGTAATATTTATACATACTATGTTGGGATTTGCATAAAGATTGCATTAATGATATATTATGTTGTCATTGATATCAATTGAATCGGTAAAGATATTGCTGATATTATTGTTATTGTTGATATTGCTGGTAACTGGTAGGAAGAGCTTTGTGGAAGATGTTGTAAACCAATATGTAAGTTTGTGAGTTGAACCGGTAACTGGTGTATAAGGCTAAACCCTTTCTATACTATCTAACCGGTAAACCCCACCAGTTGTCTTTGTTAAAACCTAATCGATTAAGTTTTTTGAAATGGTTATGATGGTTTATTATCTAATGTTGAGTGGTTATGGCATGTTTTTTTGTTTGTTTGTTTGTTTGTTTGTTGGTTGGTTTGTTGGTTTGTTTGTTTGCTTGCTTTCTTGTTTATTTGTTTGTTTGTTTGTTTGTCTCAGGAATGAGCAAAGTGGATTGCATCTAATGAAAAGTGTGTGATGAGTTACAAGTCCAATGAAGAGGTGATCATGGAGGGGTTGGAATTTTCTTGAAGAATGTGTACAGATTGTTATGTAAATCCAACGGTCACACTTGTATGGACTTGTTTGTAATCTCTATGAGAGGATTAGGTTTTTGTTGTGTTACCGACCTAATTGATTTGTATTTAAGGTCAATGAAGTTTTTTTGTAAAAAGTGCTGGTAGAAATCAGTTGTGTGTGGTTGCCTAACCAAAGAATGAATTTACAGTTTGAGTAAAGGTAGATTGAAGCTTAAAAGGATTTGATCAAGAAAATGCAGTGCTATTTAGACAGATCATTAAAAACATATTGTCTTCTAACAATTACAGGAGAATTGAAATCCCCTAACTGGGTAAGCTCTAACAAGCTTGGTTACTTCTTAAATCCTCTAACAAGGTGGTCCATTAGCTTGGATTCTTAAATCCTCTATCGAGGTTACTCCTAACAGGATATTTTTTTTTTATCAAGGCAATTGTAAAATTCCGTAACTGGGTGATTCCTAATAGGATCAGTTCTTAAGAAGACTTTTTGTAAAAGCTTTAACAGGCTTGGCTCCTAATAGGGCAAACTTCAGAAGAGTTCAGATACCTATCTTTTGATTCTCATCTCACCATGGTTTTTACCTATTTGGGTTTTCCATGTATAAACATTTGTGTCATGTGGTGAATGTTTTTTGTGTTTATGATCTTATTTGTTGATTTGATTAACTACATAACTATTCTGATAAGGCATGATAACCAGAATCATTGAGAGATGAAGTATGTTTATATATGATTAAGCATTTGGATGTTTACAAGTTGAATGATGTTTACTGTTAAGTTGGTATAACAGTTAACCGGTTGATGTTGAGTATTCTTATGAGTATTGATCTTGACAGTGATATTTTGTTGATAAGTTTACTTTGTATGATTGAGATTGAGTTTGGGAAGTTTGTATTAGTTTTTCAATTTACTGATTCACCCCTCCTCTCAGTAATCTACCATATACTTATTCTTTCATCATACCATCATAAAACTACAAAGTATCATCTTATTGCATGCAAGTAGGTTCCCATCGTGTTTTTTCCCTTAACCAGGTTTTCCACATCAAAATCTTGGTGTTATGTGTGTTGCTGTTATTTTGTTTATCTTTATTCTTGTTGCAGTTGATCAAATTTGAGATTGTGCTCAAATTGCCTAACCCAGTGAAAACTAATTCACCTCCCCTTCTTAGTTTTCCTTTGTTGTTGTTGCCAACATGCCAGTCCCAAGTAGTTGTTATTCTAGTTGCCTTCTCTTATTTCTTCTAGAAGGATTTTGTATTGTGCATGAGATTGATGCCTTAGGGAATATCCTATTGTATAAGTAATTTTTTTTGACATGTGTCCTATTCGGCCTGAAGATTTGTTTTTCTCCCTTGTGCTATAAAAGGGAAATTGAGGGCAAATACAAAGGGATCTTGAAAATTTTGAGAAGTAACTTGTATTAGGTGATAGCTTGAAAGATAATAGAAGAACTATTTTCTGTAGGAAGAACATGAATTGTTAATACATTGTATCCAATTTGTTTTGAAAATGAATGAAAGAAATCAATTCTATGTTGTTTCCCATCTTGTATATATGTGTTGCATGAATTACTATGTTAAGAATACATTAATTTGTCTTCTCTAATGGAGAATGTATGTTATTGATAACAAGTCTCTTTTAAAGGAAGGGTTAAATTTTGTTTTAAGAATATTGCAACATATATGTGTTTAAATGAGATGTAACTGGCACTAATTTTAATTGACATGGCATATAAATTATGAAATGATTAGTAATGTGTAATGTCAGTGAAATGTGAATGAGAGATCAAGAGGTAAACTACCCTTTCCCTCCAAGGAGATATGAGAGCCTCACTATGGATTTCCCTTCAAACACTTTTCATCTAGTTACATTGGAAGAGGAGAGGAGAATTCACTACATTGAACCTTCAAGGATGAAGATTGAATTCTGAATGAAAAGGGAATGATAAGTTGATACCCTCTTCCTTATTTGAAATGGAAAGGAATTGATTGAATTATGTAGTGCAAAAGTGATAAAGAACTGATTATAACAAGATCAGAACATGGGATGAAGTTGTGCACCTGGATCTGGTAGTAATATGTCAAGACAAAGTTGCCCTGTGAATTTGAGGAAAAGTTGCTCAGACCATGGCAGAATGTACATGGTCCTCCAAAAAATCCGCGAAATGAAAAGGGTTTTTCTACCTCTGCAAATAGAGCCCAAATCTGAAAGTACAGTTGCGCACCTGCAACCTACATATAGAAAAGAGAGGAAAATGGGTTAGGATTGGGGTTTTGCCTTTAGGTCAACCCCCAGATTAGGATTTAACCAAGTAATGAAATAAAGCACTTGCAAGTAAATGTAAGTGAAAGAATGAAATGTAAATCACCTTAAGGGAGGTTGTGATAGCAATGTTGATAGAAATGCATGTGTGAAATTGAATGTTGGAATCAATCTCCTCTTCAATGGTTGAATCTTTGACTTGAATGCAATACCTAGCCTTGAAGGGAGAGTTGAGAATACTCAATACTAGAAAAGAATGCTTGAATGCTTGATCACTTATGCAACTTGACAAACTCCAATCTCATCCAACTTTGACTTATTGAACTTATGCAAATGAGAAGACAAATGCTCCTTAAATACATGTTAGTGGATTTAATTTTCGTCACACACCCACATTGGGGGAGTTTCCTGCCCAATGCACAACCCACAATGCATGCTCTAGGAAGGTCCTTTCCCAAAATAGGGCAAGGAAAGGGGCACCATGCCCCTATCCTAGGAGCACAAGGGTGTACCCCTTTCTCTAGGGTTGAGTTCGGATAGAGTAGTGTGGAGGCCAAGAAAGAAGATTTTTTCCAAGGGTTGAGAAGTCTCTAGTGTTCGATCAGGCTAGAGGATTGAATCTCACATGAGTGAGGACCCTAATGCAATTGAAAATTGTTAGGGTTCCAATTTTATGACACAAAATTTAGTCCCCACTTTAGCGAGAGTATAAGTGTATGCCAATACTAATGGTAAAGTACAAGGAAACAAGATTGAAATACTTTTACCATGTCAAGGAGGCAAGATGCACCAAGCCCCCAGTGGACTTAGGATCTTACAACTTTGATTGACAAAGTAAAAGGGAAGATCGAGAAGGGGAGAACCATGACTTCAAGTAGAAAAGTTCCCTTCACTATGAGTCATAAACGTAAGGATACCAAAGATTACAAAGAAAAATAAAGTTCACTAAGTAATTCTAAGTATCAAGAAGGAAAATATGAGCGGAGTGTATGCCCCCATGTTAAAGAAATCGCACATGCCTTATCAGGAGTGATTGCTTTAAGGTAGGATACACCCAAGAGAAAGAGAAGGGAGGGAGCATGTTATCGCAAGGATTTAGCCCCCAATCGTGGAATAAACCCAAGGATAATGAACACAAAAGATGAGGTACTGTCATTTTCCTCGAGGTCAGTATGTTGTATGATAACTCATGTATATCATGTATGTATATGCATATAATAATCATCATTCCCCAAAGAAGGATTCTACCTTAGAAGAAAGGGAAGAGAGGATGTTTTTTGAGTCAACATGAAAGATACCAAGAAAATATCTCAATGCTTTGCATCGTCCCCAAGTAGACATGAAGGGAACAATAGAAGAACAGGGATACACAAAAGAATGGTTACAAAAGAGCAAGTAAGGAGAGAGAGAACATCTACAATGCTAATATTGCTAGTCTATCACGACATCTACCTCTCAATCTTCTTGATCACTATTTTGGGAAGGTGAGAAATATGGTAGAGGAGCGACATTGAGCATAGAATATGGAGCTATCACAAGATCCAAACAAGGACTATGCTCATGTTGTAAGTCACTTTGTTCGATGCTAGGAGCTAGGATTAGGGTTTGTGAAAATTCATCTGATAAATTCTTGTCCACATCAACATATTGATAGTTCTGATACTTAAAGATAAGTACAGATGCTAAGCTAATAAGCTGAGAGGGGGGGGGGGATGAATCATACAAACTTAATCTTTCATAAAAACACCAGATTCAACCTCGGTAACATATACTTTAGTGATATAACCAAAATCGCTAAACATGCAAACTCAAAAGAATATAAACATCATATCACTCATAACACTAGATTTAACATGGAAACCCAAATAGGGAAAAATCACTATGGGATTTTGGACCCACTAAGAAATATACACTTCTAGAGTATGCTCGGTTAAAAGCAAATCCTATTAAATATTACAAACACATTGCTAGATGTGACCCGGTTAAGGGATTTCCCTCAGATCTGTTAGGATCTTCACCTTGTTAGAAGTGACCTTGTTAAAGGATTTCAAACACTCAATCAGAATGTCACCTTGCTAGAGGCTTTTACAAATAAGACTGTTAAGTCCACTCGGTTAAGAGATTTTCTGTTACTTTCACAACTAACAGTAATAAAAATCTATTTGCAACTTCACATCTAAAATTCTAAAGCAGATTCTTATTTTCTCAATACAATCTAGACATAGAACTAATCTTGTCCATCTATTGGGCTTCTATACTCTGTTATTCAAATAGGTCTTCAAGTTTCTGTGCTTGGTAATCACTATGTAGCATCCCTGTGTATACATTTGCCCGCATACATTGTTTATCAACAACTCCCTATTTATAAACAATTAGCTAACCGCTTAATCTCTTTGACCGCATTTCTCATGATCAATCATAACCATCAGATCTTCAAACTTGTCCAGGTTCAATGTATCC
This sequence comes from Cryptomeria japonica, assembly GCF_030272615.1. Taxonomy (NCBI): domain Eukaryota; kingdom Viridiplantae; phylum Streptophyta; class Pinopsida; order Cupressales; family Cupressaceae; genus Cryptomeria; species Cryptomeria japonica. The sequence continues at coordinate 143,422,364 of NC_081412.1, read as the reverse complement.
TTCAATCTAAAAAAGGTTTTACCCTGTCTTGGAACTTGCATACATTTCTTGGAACTTGTGCTAGGGTAATGCGGTTCAATCTGCGATGTAGATCTTCATGCCGATTTTCCTTTGCCATAGATTCTTTAACAAACTTCATGCATGACATACCAATCATTTAATCAGTTCCAGCTCATCAGCTTCCTTCATTAAATAATGCATGTAACCATTTAATGTATTCTATTACAGCTCAGTTACAACTCGGTAACAACTTGGTAAATACTAAACTTCACTCAATAGACATTCCGCCTTCATTAACCGATAGCGATAACCTTAGGGTTTACCGACTAGGTTCCTTAGGGTTTACCGACTAGGTTCTTTACTCGGTAACATAGTATAGTATTAACCTTACAATTTACAACATATGTATGATGTTAAAACAATCTAAACATCATGATCTCATCATTGTTTGACTCGGTAATAGTTGCCCATTGATTACCTTATTCATCCCCTTATTCATCATATTCTTTCTGTGTCTTTTACCAACATATTTATACTCATCAAATCATACTTCTCAAGATATGACAACATCATACTGAATTAGAAAATCAATTTCTTGACATCAATGACAAAATAATAATATTAAGACAGTAAACATCCTTAATCAGTTATATCCATAATCATCAACAACCTTCTGAATATCCTTATTGAAATGCCAACAATCTCCCATTGTCTATTATAATGCCAAATGCCAACACATATTCATACTCACTATTAGAAGCATTAGGAGTTGTATTGCCATTATTTATAATATTTTCACCCATTTACTCATCAAAGTTTAGAGAAAGAGGAGCAAGAACATGAATAGGAGTAAAACCATCACATGTTTTGTGCAACTTATGATAGGTTGAACATCTTGCTTGGGAGAAAAGGGAATCATGTCAACTGTTGAAATCTAAGGAGATTGAATATTTTGAGGGATAGCTTCATGATATTGAACACAACATCTTCATCGGCGTTCTCTCACACAATGATTCTGTCGAGTCTTAGTGGAAGGCTAAGAAGGAGGAGGAGCACTTGAAAAAGTGGGAATGTTTGTCTCCTTGATAGTGGAAGGTTTACATTGAGGTCTTTTTAGTTGAACAAGAGGAGAAGCAAGCCTCTTCTCTCGATAAGAGGAAGGAGGTGGATCTGCGCCATAGAAAGGAGGAATATTAGGTGTAGGAAGGAGACTAGGTCCATTATGAGGAGGTATAGGTCTAAACTTAGGAAGAATATTGTTGTTTTCCTTAAGAGAAGGTAAAGTCACATCTATAGGTATAGGTTGACGATCTTTCGTAGGAGGGAGATTAATTCTATCCATGAGGAGAAGAACCTCATCTTGAAGAATAATAGGAATATCAAGTGTTGGAGATCTAGGTTGACTTAAGGATAAGATCATATCATTCTTCCATTTTTTATAAGATTGAAAAAGAGCATCGCTCCTTGATGGAAGAGATTGAAATTGTTTAGGACAAAAGAGATCAATAGGAACATTGGGGCTTCTTTCAGATGGATGAAATAAGCTATGGTTCATGGTTATGATTTCTCCATCGTGAGGAAATTTCAGACACTTGTGGATTGGAGAAGAAATAGCCTTCATGGAAGATTGCCAAGGATAGCCCAACTTCAAACGGAATTGCTTAGAAGATGGCATGATAACAAAGTCAACATCCATGGATTTAGTATGAACTTCAATAGGAAGGGTGATAGAACCAATGGTAGGACAAGAGAATCCATCAAATATCTTCACAACCACATTAGAAGCATTGTATATTGGTTTATGCAATCGTAAAGTGAAAATAAACTCTTCAATTATGACATTAACCATGCAAGAGGGATCAATAAGGGTACCATGGCAAGGGATATCCTTAACCTTCACAACTATGTATAAAGGGCCATCAGGTGCCCTAATAGTCTCACTAGGATCAAATGTAATACAAGGATCCTTAGGTGTATCTTGTGTTTCTACCATATTAACCAAGTTTGGAGCCATAAAAGTGAATTCCTTAGTAGAGAAAGAATTAGGCACAATCTCAACAACGTTAGAGGTATGAGAAGCTAAGGGATCAATGAAAATATTAAGATTTTGATTAGGAGGAGCTACTAATTTATTCCCTTTATCATTCACACTTGCCACAGATATAGTATTATTATCAATCAAGTGTTGGATTTTATTCTTCAATGCGAAACATTTCTCAGTATCATGACTAGGTTGGTGATGAAATTGGCAAAAGGAATTGTTATCAAAATAAGGGGATGGAACTTTAGAAGGATCCGTTTGTTTTATAGGAGGAATTTTGATAGCATTTATGTGCAATAACTAAGACTTAATACTATGTAAAGATTCATTCAAGGAAGTAAACTATCTTTCTATTTGGAAAAATTAGAAATAGAAGGCACACTTGTTGTAGCATTCAAATTGTGGTTGTTGATTGTATCATTGAACTTGATGAAGATTTTTGTTGGTTTGAACTTTGTAAACGGTTGTTGAACACTCTCCCTCTTATCACTCAAAGTCATAGGAATGGATTGCTCCATTTGACTCAGAACTAGTTGATAATTGTGGAGTCTTGCATACAACTGTGGAAAGGAAGTAAACTCAGACAAAAGAAGATTTTCCCTGATATCTTTTTGTAAATTAGAAATGAAAATTATTTGGATATATCAAGTACATGAAAAGAAATTTGAGCACACAAATGCTTATAGCTACCAATGAAATCAGTCACTTTTATTTAACACCTTGTTTACAATGCATTAAATCAGTCAAAGTGATTTTAGGACCAATGTTGTTTTGAAATTGTTGGATGAAATCATTTGCTAGTTGTTGAAAAGAAGTGATAGAATAAGAAGTCAAAGAGAAATACCATTGTAAAGCCTTATCTCTTAGTGTTCTTGTAAAAAAATTTGCAAGCAATCTTTGATTATAAGAAAAATCAGTACACAAGGTTTGAAATGTTTTGACATGCATATGAGGATCACCTTTTCCCTTATAGAGTTCCAATTGAGAGATCTTAACATGTTTAGGTGGCATGACTTTAACAATATCATGAGAAAATGGGCTCCCAACATCAAAGGTGGGCACACTAAACTTTGATTGACTCATAGAAGAAATTTGTTGTTGTAAGGAAGACACGGTTTGGACAAGATTGTTAATTGTCATTTTGGTAGAAGAATTGATGTTAGACATAGTTGGTTGAGAAGGTGGTGTGATGTTATTAAAATAAGGAATGGGCTAAGAATAAGGTGGTGGGATATTATGATAATTAGGCATAGGTGATGATTGGGTAGGAAAAGGGACACTCAAAGGAGGAATAAAGTTATTGAAGGAATCGCCCCCTTATGTCACATTGATTGGTTGAGGAATAATATGAAGACTCATGGAAGACATACGTAAAGATGGAGGATTAAATGAAGAAGAGGGATTTACCCCATGACCCATGATTGTAGGAATGACATTTTGAGTTGATGTAGCCATGATGTTGGAGGTAAAAGTAGGAATACTAGTCATAAGAGTAGTCAAAGGAATTGAAGGATTGACTTGTGTTGAAGGTTGTGAATAACCTAGGGTTTCAGCACAACTCTTGATAGGCATGACATTAGAATCAACAATATGTGCAATGCCACACAAAATATCAATTCCATTCTTATCACTTTGAATCATGTGCTTAAGGCCTTCAATTAATGGAAGAGATTCACTATTAGGGTATTCTTGGGACATCCATTGTTGAAAGTTATCAAATTGATTACCCAACGTGGAAAGTTGATCTATAGAAACCCTAGTTAAAGCTTCTTCTTCATCATGGGATGCATCAATGGGGTGAATAGTCACATGATTAGGATGTAAAGAATTACCATGATCCTCATTAAAGAAGTCACCCAAATTAGGCTTCATCTCCTTGGTAATTAAACCTTGGGAAGCCTTAATTATAATGCTTCATCTAATGGGGATACGATAGGTAGGACTAATAGTGGTAAAAATCATGCACTAGAGATAAAATTTGAATTTTGAATTTTGGAACAAAGCTTACAAAATTGATTAATGCAAAATTTAAGAAACTAATGATTACACAATTTAAACTTTGTTGGAGGAAGAGGGTGAGACAATTTCCAAAAAAAAATGAAAGAAAATTGAAAGTTTAAAATTAGGGCCAAGGGAGTCCAAGGGGTTGAGCTTAATAGGTTAAAACATTGGGTTCTCATGGTGGAGACCCAAGTTCAACTCCCAATAGGGACATCTAAAGAGGAATTCAAAGCTCTGACTCTTGGCCTTCCATAGGATGGGGAAGATCTTGGGTTCAATCTAATCAAACAACAACAACAACAACAACAACAACAACAACAACAACAACAACAACAACAACAACAATAATAATAATAATAATTCAAAGATATGTAATGGGGATGGGGCCCCCTACTGTGGCCCCACTGGTTCATAGCTCCAGTCAAAATCTATTCAGGCTTCGGCCAATTACCTATCAAAAAATAAAAATTAGGGCCAAGGGAATACCATTTAATTTTAAAACTAGAATTTTTAAAACCAGGGCAGACTATAATTAACCGCTTAATTTTAAATATTTTCTTGAAATTTGAAATGTTAAATTTTGAAGGTATTTCCGATTCTTGAGGAATAAAAAATCAACAAAATCAGCCAATCTTCTGGATTTAGGCTATTAAATACAATCATAACAGTCTCTTGAAAATTCGGGAAAAAAACCAAGGACCGTGGCGGGAACGCACATGGTCCAACCAACTTTTTTTGAAATTTTCAAGGATGACTATTACAATTATTTCAAAGCTAACGCTAAAAAATTGATGAATTTTACGACCTCTAGATGGGCAACATGAAGGCACAAATGTAAAAATAAGACCCTATTAGGGTTTTAAAGAAAAAGAAGAATTGAATTGCAATTTTGAAAAAGGTCAAACGTAATGAATAGGGACACCTTGGAAAATGTTTAGAAATATGAATTGGAATGAAATTTATTTGAAATTTGCACAAAATCTAATTAATTTTGAAAATTAGGGTTTTATGACCTAACCACTTAATTTTAAAATTTGAATTTTGGGAAAAAGGGGGGAAATTGAAAATTTGAATTGTAGGAATGAAGACATGTTTGAGAATAATCAGAAATCTGAAAATCAAATGGAAATCCAATTTTTGCACAAGTTCAAGATGATTTTTGAAAATTAGGGTTTTAACAAGTAACCTCTTAATTTTGTAAATTTTATTTGCAAATTAAACAAGACAATGAGGAAATTGAATTTGATAAACAAGACAATTTTTAGATCTAAAATAACCACAAGCAATGTTTACAAATCACAAGTTTGATTTTAATTTAAAAACTAGGGTTTTTAATGATTTAATCACTAAGTTTGCAGAAATTTGAAACTTATAAATGAAAAATATGCAATTTTGTTCAAAGGAAAGGATGCATGATGTCAGGTTCACCAAAATGTAATGTTGGTGAAATGTGAATGAGAGATCAAGAGGAAAACTACCCTTTCCCTCCAAGGAGAGATGAGAGCCTCACTACAGATTTCCCTTCAAACACTTTTCACCTAGTTACATTGGAAGAGCAAAGGAGAATTCACTAGATTCAACCTTCAAGGATGAAGATTGAATTCTGAATGAAATGGGAATGATAAGTTGATCCCCTCTTCCTTATTTGAAATAGAAAGGAATTGATTGAATTATGTAGTGCAAAAGTGACAAAGAATTGATTATAACTTAATATCAGAACATGGGATGAAGCTGTGCACCTAGATCTAGCAGTAATATGTTGAGATGAAGTTGGCCTGCGAATTTGAGGAAAAGTTGCCCGAATTGTGGTGGGAATGTACACGATCCTCCAAAAAATCCGTGAAACAAAAAGGGTTTTTCTACCTCTGCAAATAGAGCCCAAATTTGAAAGTACAGCTATGCACCTGCAACCTATACACATAAAAGAGAGGAAAATGGGATGGGATTGGTGGTTTGCCTTTAGGTCAAACCCTAGTTTTGGAATTAACCAAGTAATGAAAGAAAGTACTTGCAAGTAAATGTAAATGAAAGACTGAATTGTAAATCACCTCAAGGGAGGTTGTGATAGCAATGTTGATAGAAATTTTTGTGTGGAATTGAATGTTGGAATCAATCTCCTCTTCAACCATTGAATCCTTGACTTGAATGCAACACCTAGCCTTGAAGGGAGATTTGAGAATGCTTAATGCTGGAAAGAATGCTTGATCGCTTATGCAACTTGACAAACTCCAATGTCATCCAACTTTGACTTATTGAACTTATGCAAATGAGAGGACGAATGGCCCTTAAATACATGTTAGTGGATTTTATTTTCATCATAGGTTGACACCGAGGGAGTTTCTCGCCCAATGCACAAACCACAATGCATGCTCTAGGAAGGTCCTGCCTCAAAATAGGACAGGGATAGGGGCGCCATGCCCTTGTCTTGGGTGGGATAGGTGTGGCTTGCCCCTTTCCTACCCCTTTCTCCAGGGTAGAGTGCGAATAGGGTGGTACGAAGGCCAAGAAAGAATCTATTTCTGAGGGTTGAGCAGTCTCCAGTCTCTAATCAGGCTAGAGGATTCAATCTCATGTGTGTGAGGACCCTAATGCAACCAAAAAATGCTAGGGTCGCAATTTTATGACACTACATAATGAGTTGTCATGAAGTTATGTGTTAAAGTTCTTTGTAATTTATCTACAGTTAGACTCTATTTTCTATAGGATAAGGAACTAGTCTTCTCTTCTTAATCTACTTTAGGGTCATTCATAAAATAAAATATCATTTCATTTCTATTTGTAGGAGGGGTAGTGTTAGTTCTTGTTCTCAGTAACTTGGATGATAAATGGGATTATGCATGTAGTTAAGTCAAATATGAAGCACCCATCATTATACACCTGATAACCATCAACTTTAAATATGTATGTTTTTAATTTTATCAAGAGTTAATCATTTTTAGACCTACAATAGGATTAACCTCTTGAGATTAGTGGAGCTCAAAGAGTAGAAGGCTTGTATATCCTTGTTCAGTTACATTTTATTGTCTTCAGTCTATTGATAGTGTTGATTTCATGTTCAAGGCTACCAATCCTATGATCTGGTATTGCGTGTCTCCTTAGTATTAAAGGTAGCAAGAAAAATCACTTATAGTGAGCTGCACATACTTCAAGTATTAAGAAAAATTGGGCAAAATTAACTCCGAAGTAGGCAAGGTGACAAGAATTCTTGGCAAAATTTGATTTCGATATACTGTACAATTTGGGAAAGTATAATGTTGTGGCTAATGCATTGAGTCACAAGACTCAGTTGTATGCTCTTGAAAGGGAAGTTAGATCGAGTTCTTCTCAAGAGGGGATTGTTGAGCACGTCTTGGAATGCATTAAATAAGGTCTTGAGAACAATGTATGGGCCCATCAGATCAACTGGCAAGTGAAGTCGGGTCACACATGTTGCTTCTACCTATAGGATGAAATTCTCTATTTCACTAGAAATCGAGTTTATGTGCCTAAGTGGAAATATTTGCGAAGGAAGCTTCTATTTGAGTGCCACGACTCACTCTGGACAGGTCATCCTAGGCAGAAAAGAACTCTTGCATTGTTGGAAAGAGGCATTTACTAGCCAGATATGAGGGAAGATGTGGGGTCTTATGTTCATACTTGTATAACTCATCAGCAGGATAAGGTTGTGACACAAGTTATAGGTGGACTCTTGTAGCCTCTTTTGGTCCCTGTGCGTCTATGGGCTAGTATAAGCATGGATTTCATTACCCAACTTCTTGAGCTGGATGTGTTCTCCAACATTATGATAATTGTTCATTTTTTTTTCTATGTTTTTTTTGTCCCTTGCAAGTCACCTTGAAGTTTTTATGTTGTTGTAGAGCTCTTTTTCAAGAATATGGTTAATTATTGGGGAATTCCTGTGAGCATTGTGTCTGACTAGAATCCAAGATTCACATCAAATTTTTGGTTTGAGCTCTTCCGTTTGGTTATAACGAAGCTTTTGATGTCAAAAAGTTATCATCCTCAAATAGATGGACAAACCAAGAGGATTAACCCTTGGAGGACTATTTGCATAACTTTTTCCAAGTGGGTCAGATGAACTGGTTGAGTTTGCTTGATGTGGCTCAATATAGCTACAATATGTAGAAGTCATGTTCTTTTTAGTTTTCTTCATTTGAGTTGGCTACTGGCCAACAACCCCTTGCACCACATAGTCTTCTGAGTGGTTACAAAGGCCCAAGCTTGGAAGCCATCAACTATGTGAAGCAATTCATAGAACAGATGGACTTAGCCAAGTATAACCTGACTAGGACAATTGAATAGATGAAGAAGTTTGTTGTTGAGAGAAGAAGGTTGGTTGAGTTTGAAGTGGGTGACAAGGTGTTGCTTAGAATGGATCCACTATAGTTTAAGATGCCTAAAGGGTTGAGTGCATCCATGATTCAAAGGTTGGGTGGACTATTCGAAGTGGTGCAAAAGATTGGGAAGATGGCTTACAAGTTGAATTTGCCCTTACATCTGACGGTACACCTAGTCTTCCATGTAAGTCAGCTGAGGAAGCATTATGTTGATTTAGAAAAACTTGTCTACAATGTATCGGTGCATGGTTCTGCCAATGTGATTGACCAATTAGATCAAGAGATCAAAAAGATCTTGGCAATGCAAAGTCAAGGGTATGGTGTAAAGTCCTCCAAAGAGTTCTTGGTTTGGTGGAAAGGCAAGCCAGTTAAAGAAGCAACTTGGGAGCATGTTGAGTCTTCGTGGTGACATGAATATAAGGTGCTTGAGTTCCTACAAGGGAGCTTAGCCTGCCCCAACTAAGTTTAAACAAACTTTCCCTTGTTCGAAGACGCTTTTTCTTGGTGTACAAGTAGAGCATCATCTGAATTGGGTGGGGGAGAATGTAAGAGTTTGTTACCTCAAATCCTATTGACCGCATATTATTGATCTTGATAAGGCTGACTTGTCTGATTTACCCATTTGACCCATCTAACCCGCCTATCTTAGTCTGAATGCTCAAAAATCACTCTGACTTAATCTGAATTAAGGCAGGTCGTGGGTGCATAATAGCCCAATTTCATCTCGATTCCTGACTAGATGGATAAGGTGTCCACATGAGCCGAGTAGGAGATCTTTGTCGCCAAGGATGAAAAAATGTTGTTCTTGTACTGACCGAGTTCTGAAAAATGCGAAGCAATGTTGGACAAGAGGGGGGCCTAATCTCGCCCGGTGCAAAGGAGGTGAATTCTTATTGGAGTCATCTTCTGCAGGCTGAGCTGAAGTCTTGGTTGCTTGATTGCAATCCAACTTGCACAAATCTGTTTGTTCTCGATCCTTATTAGCCATCCGATCCAAATGTGTTTGGATTCTTGAGTGCGAGTTCTTTAAGTCGAGCACATTCATTCTTTTATGAGGCATTAATGAGGTATTTTGTATGAATGAGTTATGAGTTCTTTTTTGAGTGAGTTCTTGTAATAATTTTGAGTATGAATTTCTAAGAGTGGGATTTCTTGGGAATTTTCAAGTCAAGTGACTTTCTGTAGGGGATTTGTATGTGAGGCTTAACTCCATGGGGGATTAATAATATATAATTCTTGTTATGCTAGTAGTCATTTTTTAGTGGAGTCCAACCTACCATGCAATTCTAGAAGTTGCATTGTAATTATCAGTGTTATGATTAATGGATAATGGACTTCTTGCCTAATGGACTTCTTGCCCCTAAATTTTGTGTGTTAAGATTTTCTATGCATTTATTATGTTGATAAGCTGAGTTGAATTCTTGCATGCTTTTCTGAGTGCATGTTAGTTTCTGAGTTGTGCATTTTTGGTTTGCACTGTGCAATTCTTGTGAGGTGTAGTCAGATTTAAGCGCTCCTCATAACTTCACTAGGTGAGTTGAGTGATAAAGTCCATGTTGAAGGCGAGTTGTAGAGTGTAACCTCCTTACAAACTAAGGGGGTTGCACTTTGCAACCCACCTCCAGCACAAAATTTGCTCCACAACTTGCCCAGTGAGGTTACGAAGTCCATGCCAAAGGAGGGTTGTAGAGTGTAGCCCCCTTACAGTTGGTATCAGAGTTCTTGAGTTGCCTTTGTATTGTATTCAATCCAAGAAGATTCCATCTGTTGGAGAGGAAGAATTTGAGTGTGGCATAGAAGAGGATCTAGAGCACAAGACACCTATGGGGGTGCGATTTTGTCGAGGAGGCCAAATACATCACCCCAAGACTCACTCTTGGGTTTGGAACCTCGACAAACACATGTATTCTTTGGAGGGATTCGAGTTGGATAATCACACTACCAATCTTGAATTCACTTACAGTGACATCACAAAAATCACAAATGATGCCTTAGAAGCCATTGTGAAGCTACGTAAGGAAATCAAATTCCTCAAAGATGGACAAGCCCCTCACCATACTCTGTTCATTCAGGCTAGCGTGAAGGGTTATTCCAATCCTGCACTACTTCTGGGATGTCGAGGAGTTGTGTTTCCAATTTGCCTGGGTTGTCCAATTATGCCCAAAGTAAAGAAAGCAGTCGCCTTCCTTACTAGTGGAGCAAATCTATGGTGGAGAGCTCGAGCAGTAGACAAAGCCACTAGAAAGACCATGTAAAATATCAAAAATTGGCAAGAATTGAAGGCGATGCTCCATATGCAATTCCACCCTAGAAATTCTAAGTGGGTAGTCCAAGCTCAATTTGATGAGCTAAAGCATACTAGAAAGATCAAAGATTACATGCACGCCTTCCAAATATTGGATCTTGAGGACCCCATGCTATCTGATTTTGAAAATATTTATCTCTTCATGCACAATTTGCATTAATGGGCACAAACCAAACTTAGAAGGCAAAATGTGCAAACCTTGGCACAAGCTATTGTTGTCGTAGAGTACTTGCTAGATTACAAAGTGGATGCTACTAAAGGGTTTGGAGGTTCCAAGTATAATGGTGGGGAGAAGCACAAAAACTTCCACTCCAAGAATCAATAAAATCAGAGTGTGCCATATACAAGGAAGAAGAAAAATAATTGTCCCAAGAACCAGAATAATCCTTCTCAGAAGTCAAATCGCCCTGAGTTGAAAGATAAGAAGGAGAAGAAAAATAATTTTTTTATTTGTGGGCATCCTAATCATTAGGCTAGCGAGTGTCTTGAATGAATTAATGCCACCCATGCACAAGATAACATCATTTCTAAAGTTGGAATCCTGCAAATGCTTAACATTGTGCATGAGTCACCTTCAAGAGGAGCAAGTCTTGATGCAACAGATCAACATGATCTTTGCTTTGTCAATTATTTTGTTGGCTTGGTGAAAGTATTGGTCATAGTTGACATGGGATCCACCCATAATTATATTTTTGCTAAGAAGGCAAAGCCCTTGAACTTGTCAGTGAAGGATGGTACAAGGTCTTTTAAGTCAATTAATAGACCTCCACAGTAGTGTCTAGGAGATATTTCTAGTGCAGTTATGAGAGTTTGTGTGTGGAAAGACCTTGTGGATCTTGTTACCATAGAGATGTAAGAATTTGACCTCATCTTGGGGTAATATTTCATAAGGTCGTCATATTCGGTTCTTGCTCCACATTTGTGTTGCGTGATCATCATAGATCCATGCAAGCCTAGTATGGTTAGGATAATTAAAGGTGCCCAAGTTAAACAAATGGTGAGTTCCTTGATTCTTGGCTGTGCAACCCAAAAATATTATGAGAATCTTTATGTTGCTGTGTTTTCTCGATGAGTGGCATGAGGAAGGCGAACTTCCATCTTTTGATCAAGATGCAATGAAAGATGTTCTTGAGGCTTATAAAGATGTTTTGCCAGAATGCCTACCTGATGGACTCCCTCCTTAGTGCTATGTGCAACACCACATAGAGCTTGAACCGGGAGCTCAACTGCTTGCATGTCCACCTTACAAATTGTCTAGACCTGAGATGTAAGAACTTTAGAAGTAGCAGGCGGAGCTGGTTGAAGTGGGTTAACTTTGTCCCTCGAGATTGCCCTATGCTGCCCAATGCTTTTTTAGAAAAAGAACGGTGGTTCTTTGCATATGTGTTGGTATTGCAAAGTGCTAAATAAGCTCACTATGAAGAATAAGTATCCTTTGTCCTTTATTGTGGATAGCTTTGATTGATTGGTGAAAGCAAGATACTTAATGAAGTTGGATCTTTTTTAAGGCGACTACCGAATTTGAATTGTTTTGGTGATGAAGAAAAGACTGCTATAACTATACTTTATGGTTCCTTTTCTTAGTGATGCCATTCAACCTAACCAATGCACTAGTCACATTTAGCACTCTAATGAATGATGTGTTTCAGAACATGTTGGATCAGTGCATCGTAGTCTACCTCGATGACATCTTGATATACAACAACTCACTAGAGGAGCATAAGAAACACTTGGCTGAAGTCTTTGAGTTGCTAAGGTGGAATTATTTGTATGTAAAAAATGAAAAGTGTTTGTTTGCTCAGACTGAGATCAAATTCTTGGGTCACATAGTTGGTAATGAATTCTTGAAACCTGACCTTGAGAAGTTGAGGGCAATCCAAGATTGGGAGCCACTATGAAATGTTCATGAGGTGCACCAATTCCTTGGTCTAGCTAACTATTATAGAAAGTTTGAAGTAGGGTATTTCAAGATTGTCAGTCTGTTGACAGACTTGTTGAAGAAAGATAAAGGATGGAAATAGGGTTATAAACAATAAGAAGCATTTGAGCTATTGAAAGAGAAGTTGGTGGTTGAACTTGTGCTGGTGTTGCCAAAGTATGGGGAGCCTTTTGAAGTCCCTACAAATGCATCGTATTTTTCCATTGGAGGTGGTTGATGCAAAATGGCCACCCAGTTGCCTTTGAGTCACAAAAGTTGAATGATAAGGAGTGCAATTACTCAACGCATGAGAAAGAAATGACCGTCATTGTGCATTACCTAAGGACTTGGTGTCATTATCTGTTGGGATTGCACTTTGTTGTGATGATGGATAATATGAGCTCCACATACTTCAAGACTCAAGAAAAATTAAGTTTGAAGTAGGCAAGGTGACAATATTTCTTGGTGGAATTTGATTTTGACCTATTGTACAATTCAAGAAAGCATAATGTTGTGGTTGATGCATTGAGTCACAAGCCTTAGTTGCATTCTCTTGAAAGTGAAGTTGGATTGAGTTCTTCTCAAGTGGGGATTGTTGAACATATATTGGAATGCATTAAAGAAGGTCTTGGGAATGATTTGTAGGCCCATCAGATCCTCTTGCAAGTGAAGTTGGGTCACACCCCTCGCTTCTACCTATAGGATGGAGTGCTTTATTTCACTGAAAATTGATTTTATGTGCATAAGTGGATTCATTTGTGAAGGGAGCTTCTATTCAAGTTCCATGACTCACTTTGGGTAGGTCATCCTAGGTAGAAAAGAACTCTTGCATTGTTGGAAAGAGGTTTTTATTGGCCGAATATGTGGGAATATGTGGAGTCTTATATTTGCACTTGCATAACTTGTCAGCAAGATAAGGTTGTGAAACAACTTCTGGGTGGACTCTTGCAGCCTCTTTTGGTCCCTATGCATCTATGGGCCAGTATAAGAATGAATTTCGTTACCCAACTTCTTGAGGTGGATGGGTTCTCCAACATTATGGTAATTCTTGATTGTTTTTCTAAGTACATGTTTTTGTCCCTTGCACGTCACCCTGCACTACTGAAGTTGTTGGAGGGATCTTTTTCAAGAATGTGGTTAAGTATTGGGGAATTCCTTTAAGCATTGTGGCTGACCGGGATCCAAGATTCACATCAAATCTCTGGTTTGAGCTCTTCTGTTTGGTTGGAAGGAAGCTTTTGATATCAACAAGTTATCATCCTTAGACAGATGGATAGACCACAAGAATTAAATCAATCTTGGAGGACTATTTGTGTCACTTTTTCCAAGAGGATTAGAAGAATTGGCCAAATTTTCTTGATGTGGTTCAATATAGCTACAATATGCAGAAGTTGGGTTCTAGTTAGTTTTCTTTGTTTGAGTTGGCTATTAGCCAACAACCCCTCACCCCACATAGTTTTATGAGTGGTTATAGAGGCCTAAACTTGGATTTCACCTAGTATGTGAAGAAATTCACAGAATGAATGGACTTAGCTAGGTATAACCTTACTAGAGCAGCCGAACAGATGAAGAAGTTTGCTAATGGGAGCAAAAGGTTGGTTGAGTTTGAAGTGGATGGAATTGTGGATTGTTTTTGCAAATCAGAAGGAGATTGTTTGGGATGTGTGGTTGAGGAATTTATTGGACTTTGAATGCTATGTATACCTTGATAACGATTGCAATTCTTGATGGAAATTTTGAGGTTTTTGGAGAAGACTGGTGGGAGAAATCTTGATCAAATTATGTAGAGATTTTGAATTTGATTTGAATATAATTTTAGAATCATTTGGATTTGATTGAAAGAAGATTGTTCATGGATTATTGTGGTTGTTTTTGCTGATAGGGTGGATTTTGGTTTGAGGATTCATTTCAATTTTTTTTCCTTCTTCTTCTTCCATTGTTCTTCAAATTTGAGGTAGCGTTTCTTCGTCGTGCTTTCGTTTTCCTTTGTGTTGTTTCCAAGCATAGTGTATAGATTTCTTGTTGTGTTGGGTCTTGTTAATATGTTTCAAAAAAAAAAAATTGTTCTTATGATTGTAATTATATTTATATGTTGTTATTTCCATTTGCAGTTTGAACAGAATCAGTTTGTGGTGTTTTAAGTGAATTTGGTGTTGTAGTTTTATCACGGTTTTGTGGGTTCGATAGAGATTTTGGAAATAAAAGTTATATATTTTTTTATTGTGGTAAATTAGATTTCATACCTGATATTTTATTGTTTTATATAAAAAAATTACATTCCCATGGCGTTCTAGAAGTTTACATTTTATTTGGTGTTTCTTTGTGCAAGACTAGTTATCTAGTTTTAATGTTTTCTATAGATTTGGCAAGTTAATTTGTGAATCTATTTTCAGATCTGAAATAAATTATTAATATATTATTGATCGAATATTAGGATCATAAATAAATCCAAATATTCTTTTGGGGACATTTTAGTTTGAGGTCCTACTTGTTGTTTTGTCTAGTTCACCCCTTGTTAGTTCGAGAGGCTTGTTTTAGTCTTGTGCTTATTGTTCATGTTTTTTCTTGGTTTGTAAGGCTTTATTTGGAGTATAATTGGTGATCATGTGCCCAATCCTACATTTTTAAGAGAAATAATTAGTTCTTATGCATATATTTTCATATTCAGGACTTGACCCTTGTTGATAGGTTCATATGGAAGTCCTATTTTAGTTTATGTGATCTTTTCTTATGAGATGGAATTGTGATGATTCTTTATGTGTACCATGCATGTTATTGATGTCTATGTATCTTTCATTAGTACCATAGGGTATGTGTATCTAGTGGAAAAAAGGGAGAGTGGCTCTCAATGGGGGTCGGGGCCCACAAGAGGTTGCCAGGGTAACTCATTGAGGGTTTTTGTAACAAATGATAACCTAATTAATTATTAGGGGGTGGGTAGTACTCACATTAATAATATAATGATGGTGCCCCAATCATACCTTGAGTGCTACTTTGAGTTGAAGGATTTATTGGAAAGGCATGCTCGTACATGTGGAGTTGTTTCATTACTTAGAGTGGTATGCTTGCAGATGTGGTGTCGGTTCATTGCATGATTGTCATTCCTATCTGTTTGAAGGAATGTTTGGTTTTGCATGAGTCCTCCATGGGGGTCGGGGTTTTGAGTTAGGAGAAGGTCGAACTATGAGGGTAACCCATGTGAGGCTATACATGTTGGCAATGGACACTCAATTGGTTGGTTTCACTATGTTGTCATTGATGGCAACATGGTATCTTGTTCCAGCTTCATGTTTTGGTTCAGTTGTGTACCGACATACACTTCACAGACACTACACCGACATTGGAACCAACAAATAGAAGGATTTATTTGATTACCGACAATGCAAGCCGACATTGTTAAGAATAAGGTTATCGGTATTGGAGGCCGACATCTCTTGGATCTGGCATTCGAAATTATTTTTGATATTCATGTATTTATGTTATCTAGCCAACATGTAATTTGATATTGTAATAATCCTTGTAAGCCAACATAAGGCATGCTAATTTGTATAGGGTATATAGCTCAGTTGGATTAGATCATTTTGAAATAGATAAGATGATGGATATGTGGATGTGATATGATACAAAATATATCAGAGAGATCATGTATGTGAGGATATTTATGTAAGGGTTATTCTGGTAAAGGGTTTAGGGTTTCAGACTGGAACAGACAGAGATTAAATTGGAACTGTATTCTGGCATAAAAGATGCTATCTTAGCAGTTCAACACTTCTTTGAATTGTTGTCTGGATTTATATGTAGTCAGTGAGTCTCCTTTTGTGATTGAGTAGTGTGCTCTAGGCTGTAAGCCTTCCTACAAGTGTAGGCCCCTTATATTTGTAATATCTCTTCATCTAGGCAGTGGATTGATATTATGGGTCACAAATCCCACCGTGGTTTTTCCTCTTTGAGGCTTTCCATGTATAATTCTATGTGTTATGGTTCTCATTTATGTGAATGGCTTATTGGTTACTTTACTTCTTTCAACTCTGTATGTACCAGTATACCGGTTGGTGTATGCATGTTTTAATAAGGTTAAAATTGGACTTCTCGGTATAACATTGATTCACCCCCCCTCTCAGTGCTATTGGATTCCAACAATTGGTATCAGAGCTTTGTGCCTCGAAGGAAGTTTAACGACTTGAGGAAGATCCTGAATCCTGAATCCATGGACATGGGTTTGGAGAAGTAACTTGAGATGGCACTTGAATATTATGATGTTGAAAGGTTGAAAAGCTTAAAGCTACAAGATGAATTGAATTTTGCTAAGGAATTCATTCTTGTCCTACAAGAGAGGCTATCATCTATTCAAGCTAGGAGTAAGGAATTTTTGCAAAATCGGTATGATGAAGAGAAAGATGAACTTAAGGAACAATGTCTGAAATTGTGTCAGGAGAACATGGTTATGAGAAATGAAATGCAAGCTATAACTATAATAATGTCTAAGGAGAGCTATATTGAGGACCGGAAGAAGAAGGAAGAAAATCTTGTTGTATCCCTGAAGAACAAATTTGAAGAATGTGGTAGGTCTGTTCATGAGAATGATATGTTGAGAATTTATTTAGTACAATCCCAGAGTAATGAACAAAATATTGAGAGACAAATGATAATTCTGAGAGAAGATATAACTACTGCAAGTGAGTATAAAGAAATATTCAAGATTATTTCAGCACAACTAGATGAATTATTGAAGAGACAATGACAGATTGGAGATTCCAATGGACTTGGATTTGAGAAAGGACAGAGTTTCAGTACTACTAATGAAGATCAAAACCATAAGGCACCGGTAAGGGAATTTAATGCTTATAAATTTAAGGGTAGATATTTTGTTTGCAATAAATTTAGTCACATGGCTAGGCAAAATAGAAATAGAGAAAACTAGTGTTGTCCATTTGGTGGAATTGATTATGTGTTGCATTGATGTCAAGACTAGTTGATTGGATGCTTTACCATCACCATTCTAGTCCCAATTGGTTGAGTCATTTTTGGTTAACTTGGATCTGACATGATCCGGTTGACTCCACTATAATCTAGTGATGGAATTGGCTTGTTCATGATGCTTATACTCATATTTGGTCAATTGGTTTTGGTCTGGTGATTGGATCCTATCCCGCTTACTTAGAATATTGGTTTCTAGTTTCAGTGAGGGTTTCACCGGAAGAGCTTTTGGTGGAGATCTTTGATGCATTACATAATTGGTGTTGGTGCAGCTTCTGATGGAGTTTTAGGATGTTGTTGGTAATCATGTTCAAGACTTGGCATTTGAAGATCATTGTTGAACTATGTGGACCTATACTTGGTCCCGATTGATCAAGGTTATGGACCGACATTGATGTAAAGTGTGGATAAGACCTATTGTTGTATTTTTGGGATGTCTTATATGTTGGATATTATTTGTTTCGGTCTTAGGATGAAATGGTTGTAATTATGTAATTGGTTTATTGTCTAGTAGCCGACCTGATTGTTTATGGTTGAGGATTTGTATAAATAAGATGTAAGATCTCATTGTAGATCATCATGGTTATTGTAAGAGGTCATGGTCAAGGAATGTAATGTGTGAATAATGTAATATCACTATGGCAGAGGAGTTGGTCGATCATTAGAGATTGAATTGGGTTTGTGTAAGAGGATTTAATCCTTTGGTATTGAACTTAACTGAAACTATACTCAGGCATAGGAGATGCTATCTTTTGTAGTTCAACACTTCTCCAGATTGTAGTCTGGATTTGTATGTAGTCAATGAGGCTCTTTTGTGATGAGCAGTGTGCTCTAGGTTGTTGGCCTTCCTACAAGTGCAGGCCCCTTCATTGTAAATTCACATACTTACCGTGGAAGTATTATCTAACTGTGGGTAGGCTTCCCACCATGGTTTTTCCCTTTACAGGGTTTTCCACGTACAAATCTTGGTGTTTTGTGGATGGTATTTATTCTGTGTTTTTTTTTATACTTAATTGGATTAACTTATATTCTCGTATTATTGTTTTGGGTTCCGATATTAAAGTTTAAATTGCTAATGCTTCCCGTAATCTGTGACAACTGATTCACACCCCCCTCTCAGTTGTCTTCCGGTTATCTAAACCGTCTAACAATTAGTATCAGAGCTTTGGTCCTCTCTGCACAAAGCTTAATTACTTGAGGAAGATCCTATGGTGACTAACAATTCAAGTTCATCCAGTTCTTCTAGAGCTATTTTTCAAAGGGATATACCAAGGCTTGAAGGAACAAATTACATAATATGGAAGATTTAGATGGAGACTCATCTGAGATGTCTTGGCCAGAAGATTTGGGAGATCACACAGAATGAGGTCACACCCTTTAATCTGGGATCTAGCAATCCTCCTCTGACAAACCTGGACAAGGATCTTGAGAATGATTGTAGAGCAAGAGAAGCCCTTTGTGTGCACTTTTTGATCAGCAAATAATGGGATTAATAGACAAATCATCTAGAAAGGCTATATGGGATAAATTACAGACTCTTAATGAAGGTGACCCTATAGTGAAGATTGATAAACTTGATAGTTACCGGGTGAGATATGAAAACCTAAAGATGGAAGAATATGAAAGGATTACTGCATTCATGGAAAGGGTAAATGAGATTGTTATGGGAATTCAATGTTGTGGTGGAACTCTGAGTGAAGATGAGATTATTTCTAAAGTCCTGAGGGCCCTACCACTAGCTTACAAAATGAAGGCTATTGCTATTATTGAGTTGAGAACAATGGCTAATTCATCCGTCAACATAGATACTTTGATTGTGAAACTATCTGCTTTTGAGCTTGAGGAATTTGGATCTTTTGGATCTGTGAAGACTGAACTTGCTTTTCATGCATCTACATCTACAAACAGTAAGTAAGACTGGAGAGCTTTATATGCAAAAGAATTAGAAGATATGAAAAGAGAAGATGATGAGATTGAGCAAATTGAGGCACTATTTTCTAGAAGAGTACCGAAAGGACTGGTAGGAAGTAAGTATAAAGGAAAAGAACCTTGTAAATGTTTTACATGTAATAAGATTGGTCATTTTGCATCTATATGTCATGAAAGGAATTCAAGATTTGAAGAAAGAGTTAAAAGATCTTTTAAACCTAACCTTGGATATCAGAACAAGTATAGATTCAAGAAAAATAGAGACAAATCATGCTACATAGCGGATGATGAAGGCATTACTGATTTAGATGATGAACCGACAAAAGACTCTGCTAGTGGATTCAGCAATGGGAAGGAATGGGTATTCTTGGCTATCAAGGAAGATTATCTAGCACTAGAAGAGAATGTACCTGAGGAGAAGGTACTTGCTTCTAAAATTGAGGATAAGGATGAATGGATAATTTATAGTGGTTGTTCACATCATATGAATGGAGATAAAGGGAAGTTTTTGTCTTTGCAAGAATTTGATGGTGGACTAGTTAGATTTGGGGCTGACAATGCATGCATGATTAAAGGAAAAGGAACTATATCATTGGATGGTAAGAAAAATACTAACAATGTTCATTATGTTGAAGGTTTGAAGCATAATATTTTGAGTGTAGGACAATTGGTAGATAAGGGATTCCAATTATAGTTCAAGGATGGAAAAAGCAAAATCATTAACAGATCTAGCTTGGAGATTGCAACTAGTACATAGACAACAGGTAACATATTTCATTTGAACTCCGGTGAGAAGACATGTTTGATTACACAGATTGATGAGAGTTGGTTATGACATAAAAGGCTATGTCATGTGAATTTTGATTACATTGTGAAGATCAGTTCAACTAAGGCTATTAGAGATATACCTCAGATTATGAAGCCCTATAATCCGGTATGTAAAGAATGTTAAATGGGTAAATAGGCCAAAACCTCTTTTAGGAGTATACAAGATAAATCAAATGATGTTCTTGATCTTATTCATACTAATTTGTGTGGCCTTGATAGAGTTAACAATTTTCATGGTGATAGATATTTCATGCTAATCATTGATGATTATTCTAGGATGATGAAGGTTACTTTTTTGAGAGAAAAATATGAAGCATTTGAAAAGTTTAAAATCTTTAAGGTTAAAGTGGAAATTGAGACAGGATTGAAGATTAAATGTTTGAGATTAGATCATGGTGGAGAATTCACATCCGATGAGTTTAATAACTTTTATGACAAGCATGGTAGAAGAAGACAATTTTCCACTCCTCGAACACCTCACCATAATGGGGTTGTGGAAAGGAAAAACAAAACTATCTTGGATGCTACTAGAACAATGATGATGGAAGCAAGTCTACCTCGTATCTACTGGAGAGAAGTAGTGAGTACAACGGTTTACACATTCAACATAGTATATATCAAAGGAGAAACCGATAAGACACCTTATGAATTATGGTTTGGCAATACACCTACAGTTAAGTATTTCAAAATATTTGGTAGTAAATGTTATATCACGAGAGATGATACTATTGGGAAATTTGATCCTAGAAGTGATGAAGGCATATTTCATGGCTATCAAAGCATATACATTTTTATAACAAGAGATTGTAGAGAATAGTAGAGAATGTTAATGTCAAGGTAGATGAGTTGAGAAAAAGTCAAATCATAATTTATGAGAAGGAACCGGAAGTGGAAATGATTATACCTAAACCGGTAGCACCTTTACCAGAACAGAGAGTTGAACCAGTTACTCCAACAACATCAGATAATTCTACAGTAATTGAAGAACAGGGAAGAGGAACATAGAGTTAGAAGACTCCTAGGTATGTGAGATTGAATCATTCTAAAGATCAAATCATTGGGGATAAGAGCAATGGAGTGATGACAACAAGAAGACTGACAACTAATGAGGTATGTTTAATTTCACAAGTTGAACCAGTATCAATAATTGAGGCATGTAAAGATGAATTTTGGTTAAAAGCTATGGAAGAAGAATTGGATCAGATTGAGAAAAATGACACATGGACTTTGGTTCCCTGGCCTAAAAATAAAAATGTTATTGGGACTAAATGAGGTTTTAGGAATAAATTGAATGAGGATGGTCAAGTTATAAGGAATAAGGCTAGATTAGTTTGTAAAGGACATTCTCAGAAGGAAGGAATTGATTATGGAGAAACTTTTGCACCGATAGCTAGGATTGAAGCTGTGAGATTATTTCTTGCCTATACTGCTTATAAAAACTACAAGGTTTATTAGATGGATGTTAAATGTGGATTGTTGAATGGGGATCTTGATGAGGAAGTTTATATTGAGGAACCTGATGGTTTTTCACTATCAGATGATACTAATATGGTTTGTAGGTTAAGAAAAGCTTTATATGGATTGAAACAAGCACCTAGAGCTTGGTAAGCAAGGTTGGATACATATCTTTTGAAGCTTGGTTTTACTAAGGGTGGTGTTGACATTAATTTATATTATAAAATCATCGATGATGATATACTTATTGTTGAAGTATTTGTTGATGGTATTATTTTTGGAGGTGAAGATAAATTGTGCATAGAATTTTCCAAGAATATGGAGAAATAATTTGAGATGCCTATGATTGGTGAGATGAAATTTTTCTTAGGTTTGCAGATTACTTAGACTAACAAAGGTATTTTTACCTATCAAACTAAATATGCTAAGGAATTGTTAAAGAAATTTGGTATGGGAGATTCTAAACCAGTAAGTACACCTATGGTTACAAGTTAGAAATTGACAAGGAAAGATGTTTTTGCACCGATAAATCCTACAAGATACAAATCTATGATTGGAGATATACTTCATTTGACTCAGACTAGGGCTGATATTATGAATGTTGTTTGTATTGTTTCAAGATTTCAGAGTGATCCTAGAGAAAATCATGAGATGGTGGTGAAAAGGATTTTTAGATACATGCAAGGTACATTAGAATATGGCTTATGGTACCCTAAGGATGATAACTTTACTTTATGTGCATATACATATGTTGATTGGGCTAGAGATGTTGATGACTAGAAAAGTAATTCTGGTGGAGCTTTCTTTCTTGGAAAGAAGTTGGTTTCATGGATCAGCAAGAAACAATCATGTACTTCTTTATCCACTATTGAAGCTGAGTATGTTGTTGTTGCTACTAATTGTACATAAGTTTTATGGATGAAGCAAATGTTGAATGATATAAAGGTGGATTATGATACACCGATAGTTATTCATTGTGATAACTCTGCTGCTATTGATATATCAAAGAATTTGGTATTTCATTCTAAGACAAAACACATATCTATCAAGTATAACATTTGAAGGAGAAGGTGGAAGCAAATGAAGTTAAACTGGTTTATGCAAATACGAAAGAACATATTGTAGATATTTTCACTAAACCTTTGTCCAAGGAATCATTTGAGTACTTGAGAGACAGATTGGGGGTTTTTGCCCCTCCAGTAGAGACTTGATTGATGCAGTTTGGCATCAGTCCGACATGAATTATTAGAGATACTATTCATTCTGGCACTGATGAGGGATGCTACTGCTTAGGGGGAGTAGTCAGCGTTGAGATTCAAAGGCTTATATTTTTGCTTTGATATTTTTGTTAGATTTCTGGCATTGATGTCAAAGGGGGAGAGATAGTGATGTGAAAAAGAAATTCAAAACTTTACAGAGATATTATTCAAAGGGGGAGAGTCACAGGGGGACACTTGTTTGGCATTTCTTGGTACTTAGATGTTTTTCACATCTAGTGTTGCCATCAATTCCAAAGGGGGAGATTGTTGGCCATTTGGTGGAATTGATTATGTGCTACATTGATGTTTTGTCATTGATGTCAACACTAGTTGATTGGATGCTTTACCGACACCCTTCTGGTCCCCGTTGGTTGAGTGGTTTTTGGTTAACTTGGATTTGACATGATCCAGTTGACTCTGGTATAATATGGTGATGGAATTGGTTTGTTCATGATGATAATACTCATATTTGGTTAGTTGGTTTTGGTCTGGTGATTGGATGCTATCCTGCTTACTTAGAAGATTGGTTTCTGGTTCCAGCGAGGGTTTCACCAGCAGACCTGTTGGTGGAGATCTTTGATGCATTACGTAATTGGTGTTGGTGCAGCTTCTGATGGAGTTTCATGATGTTGTTGGTAATCATGTTCGAGACTTGGCATTTGGAGATCATTGTTGAAGCGTGTGGACCTATACTTGGTCCCGGTTGATCTATGTTATGGACCGACATTGATGTCTTATGTGTTGGATATTATTTGTTTCAATCTTAGGCCGACATGGTTTGTAATTACGTAATTGGTTTATTGTCTGGTAGCCGACCTAATTGTTAATGGTCAAGGGTTTATATAAATAAGATGTAAGATCTCATTGTAGATCATCATGGTTATTGCAAGAGGTCATGGTCAAGGAATGTAATGTGCAAATAATGTAATATCACTATGGCAAAGGAGTTGGTCGATCACTGGAGATTGAATTGGGTTTGTGTAAGAGGATTTAGTCCTCTGTTATTGAGCTTAACCGGAACTGTACTCAGGCATAGGAGATGCTATCTTTTGTGATGAGCATTGTGCTCTAGGATGTTGGCCTTCCTGCAGGTGCAGGCCCCTTCATTGTAAATTCACATACTTACTGCAAAAGTATTATCTGACTGTGGGTAGGCTTCCCACCGTTGTTTTTCCCTTTACCGAGTTTTCCAAGTACAAATCTTGGTGTTGTGTGGATGGTATTTATTCTGTGTTTATTGTTTATACTTAATTGGATTAATTGCTATTCTGGTATTATTGTTTTGGGTTCTGGTATTAAAGTTTAAATTGTTAATACTTCTGATAATCTGTGACAACTGATTCACCCCCCCTCTCAGTTGTCTTCTGGTTATCTGAACTATCTAACAATTAGAATCCTGATTCTGCTCCCAGTAAATGTTATAAATGCAATAAGTATGGTCATAAGATAGAAGATTGCAGAATGAATGTTAAATTCTATGCATGTGGAAAATTTGGACATATGGCTAATCAGTGCAGGTCAAGCAATTATACCGGTTTTAGAAAAGCAATTCAAAATAACAATGTTACATGTTATGCATGTAATGAGGTTGGACATATTACTAAATTCTGTAGAAGCATAAATCCACCAGTTGGCAATGGAGGATCAAATGAGAAATAGAAAGAGAAGGTAAATGAAATCCGACAAGATCATACTTAGAGATGGGTTAGGAAGACTGAAGAACAATCATCAGATGGGAATGCACCGATTATTTATCCGATAGAGGAAGTTGCTCCTGCACCAACAGGTAGCTCATCCGGTAACTGAGGCAAATGCCTTAGGTGTATGCAAAATTCATGAAGATGTTGCATATGCCCTAGGAAGAGGTTTTGAAAGATGTTCCAGACATTGGAGATGCTTATCCAGCATGGAGATGTTCTATTCTAGATCCAATATCTTTCACTGGTAGTCATTGATGTCAATGAAAGATTAGGGTTTTTCTTGGAGGATAAAAGGTCGAATTCACTTCATTATTGACCACCTTGCATTCAAAGCAATTTAGTGTGATTAAGAGCGATCAAAGGCATTTCAGAGAAATTAGATTTCTTCTTGAACGATTTCACTGGTGATTAGAAGAGTTTGTTAGGTTTTCACCGGAAGTGATCATCAAGTATTTATCCTTAAACATGGAAGCGGGATCATCGTCTATTCCAATCTTTGTTGCAAATCTGACTGTTGTAGAAGTCAAGGACCATAACAGGCCAATTTTCAAGCAGTATCCACATGTGGCTACCCTGGAAGATTCGGTTGGAGCATTTTTGCATGTTCCAGAGGGAGTTGTTTATGTCAAAGATGTTAGGGAATATATACACTATCACATTGACAACTTGGGGACATCTAAAATAAAGGGCATATACATGAGCGAGCTGATGGGCGAATCTGAAAAAGGTCAAACCGGCATACAAGCACATTGAAGACTTAGGGTTTACAGGCATTTTGGATATTCTAGAATTCAAAGATGAAATCATAAGGTATGTTTTAATCAAAGTACATGGAGAATTTATTTGGTTAGATAGACCTTACAAGATCACCTGGGAATCCATCGGGGAAATCACTGGTTTACCACAAGTTTGGGAAATGTCCAGATAAGAAGGTTTCAAATGATTGTCAACAAAATCACCGACGCGACATCTGACAGAAGATCCATGAGAATAAGCACTATTACTAACACAGACATCAGATTCGGTAGCATGATCATCGGGTATAAGGTAACTCAGTCAAACCGATTGAATTTTGTTTCTAGTACCTGCATTTTCGCAGCATATAAGATGATGAGAGAAAATGAGAAATTGGATCTATGTGATTGGATGTTATATGAGTTATTAATAAACCTAGGAAAGATTAAAGATGAAAAGGAAGGAACTTTCCACTATGGCAACTTAATTGTCTGCTTAATGTTATTTTTCATGAATGACACTCTCAGTTTTGGGAAGAGGCAATGGGCATTTGATATGCTGGTAGAGAAACAATTGAAATAGTCAATTGCTACTTTAGGAAGTCAGAGAGATGATAAAGTATGGGGATATTTTAAGGGATTCCAAAAGTCTATGAAATCTAGGGAAAGGGTTCCTAAGCATATTATTGAAAAATATTCAACTGACATATGCTTCATGGTGAAGAAAGATGAAACACTTATGGAAGCGGTTAATCCCTGGAAGATTTGGATTGAGGAAATGGGCTATGAAGTTGATGCACAAATCCTTGATGCTTACGCAAAAATGTTGATTGATGCACCTGTTGATGAGGCAGAGAAGCCCTATGGTACTGCAAAGCAAAAATCACAAGAGGTTGAAACAAAGTTCAACTGGAAGAAAAGAGAGAAGCAGGAAGGAAAATCAAGAAAATTTGTTGAGAAGGTCTCACGGGACATTAAAGAATTAATTGATGTTGTCTCGGAGAGAGGTAGGAAGAGGAAGAATCTAGAAGTACACATTTAGCCTGTTACAGCTAAGTCTGAATCTGAGGATGACACACCCTTGGCTTTCAAGAGGGTTGTAAGTAAGAAAACAAAGGAAACAAAGGTAGAAGCTAAAAAGCAACTGGTTAGGAAGGTTACATTCAAAATACCGGCACAAAAGAAAGCACTAAAGTTAACACCTTCAGCTCCATCTGGTACTACAAGAAGATAAAAGAAGAATGACATCGATCCTGCAATTCAATCTTGTAATGTAACTATCATTCCACCAAAAACTTGTGCATAATTAGTTGATGAAATCACTAAGGATGGCATGTTAAAGAATGCACAGTTTTATTATGAACATTAAGAGGATGATGAACAAAGAGAGGTAGAGGAAGAAATATTATTATATCTGGATATTTATAAGAAAGCCTTAATAGAAATTGAAAACCAAATACCGACAGAATTATATAATATTTTAGATGCTAGAAGACTGTCAGCAATGCAAGAATACAAGCATATTAAAATTCAAGAGTTGTCATATGTTTGTGTTACTATTGCTCTAGAGGAAATGGAAAGGACACTTGAGGTGGTAGATAGAAAAGTCTTTAATCACAAACATAGAATAATCAGTCTAATGCTAGGAAGGGTAAATGAGATAATAGAGGAGACTCAAAAGGCATGGGTTAAGTTCTTTGAAGAAAACAAAGGTTTCTTTAATTCACTGGAATCAAAGAAGGATACTACAGACATCTCGGTTGAAAGAAAAAGAAAGGGTATTATGGGTACTTCACCCTCAATTTTGAAGAACATTAAGATAGTGGAAATTAAGCCCCCTATAGATACAAGTGTACAGATAGATGTTGAGATATCAGCTAATACAAAGAGTGAAAAGGTTGATGATGTACAAGATACTAATGTTGAGGATAATAGTCCTCTAGATACAAATGTACAGATTGAGGTTATAGTTTCTACAGAGGAACCGATAGTTACAGAGACTGCACCAAGTGGTGAAGCCACTAGTGCAAGTGAGGAAGCTTTAAAGGATAAATCATAAAACGAGAAGAAAGGGGAATCCAACAAGGAACCGGTAGTAGGTCCATCATTGTTGTCAATTGACACCTCACAGATTGTAAAGAAAAACATAACAGAGATGAGTCCTACTAAACTCATGATGATGGCTGCACATAAATTAATGAAGGAGGGATCTACAGATAAAGGGATTATTGATCAGTCAATCACCGTTTTACACATACTAGTCCCGGATTGCAAGATTGACAATGAAGCAAGCCCATCTAGCAAGCTAAAGACAATTACTAAGCATATTTCAAAGGATTTTTAATCCTTGCAGTAGATCTCAAACCAGAAAGCACTAGAGAGATTCACAGAGGCTAAAAGAGCTACATTTGATCAGGTGATTGAATCTGAGAAAAAGAAGATTGATGAAAAGCTAAAATTGGTAAACAATTATTTAAAGTAGTGTACAAATATTTATAGGGTATGTTGCAACACAGATATACTTACAGTTAATGTGGATAAGAAAATAAAGGAATTTCAAGAGAAAATTGCAGGTACAGCTAATTCTTTTGATGGATTGACTTCATTGACTACATCCATTGATGGTCAAATTTTGATTTTGGAAGCCCAAAATTTTGTTCTTGAGAAGGGAAAAGACAAAATCATAAGAAGAGCCAGAAGTCTTAGAGGCTTGGTGAGTCCCCGGTTGGATTTACTTAGTGTACATAAGAAAGAATGTATGGATATGGTTGGAAAGCCCACACCGATAGAGGTAAGTGAGAAAGAGTCATTTGCACATATATTAAATGGACTTGCATCTATTTCCGACACTTTCAAAACTTGTCGGGATACTTATCTTGAGCTATTGGAGAAGGCTTATCTAGAAATTTTGAAATTTGTTAAGCTCCGGTAAGATATTTTTGGGATATTCATTGTACAATTTTTTGGATCTTTGACATTGTTTTGAAATTTTGATGGCATTGATGTCAAAGGGGGAGTGATATAAATGTGAAAAAGGAAAAGAAGGATTTGTATATATTAGGGGGAGTATGGAGTATTTTACATTGATGAATAATCAGCTAAGGGGGAGCAGGCACGATGAAACTGAGAGATGAAACCTTGACCATTTTTCACATGAGTGTTGCCATCAATGCCAAAGGGGGAGATTGTTGGCAATTGACACTCAATTGGTTGGTTTCACTATGTTGTCATTGATGGCAAAATGGTATCTTGTTCTGGCTTCATGTTTTGGTTCAGTTGTCTACCGGCAGGCACTTTACAGACACTACACCAGTACTGGTACTGACACCGATGGATAGAAGGATTTTTTTGGTTACTGGCAATGCAAGCCAACATGATTAAGAATAAGGTTATCGGTATTAGAGGCTGGGATCTCTTGGATCTGGCATCGACAATTTTTTTTGATATTCATGTATTTATGTTATCTAGCCGACATGTAATTTGATATTGTAATAATCCTTGTAAGCCGACATAAGGCATGATAAGTTGTATAGGGTATATAGGTCAGTTGGATTAGATCATTTTGAAATAGATAAGATGATGGATATGTGAATGTGATATGATGAGAAATATATCAGAGAGATCATGTATGTGAGGATATTTATGTAAGGGTTATTCCGGTAAAGGGTTAAGGGTCTTAGACCAAAACAAACAAAGCTTAAATCGGAACTATATTCTAGCATAGAAGATGCTATCTTAGCAATTCAACACTTCTCTAGATTGTTGTCTGGATTTATATGTAGTCAATGAGGCTACTTTTGTGATTGAGTAGTATGGTCTAGGTTGTAAGCCTTCTTGCAAGTGTAGGCCCCTTATATGTGTAATATCTCTTCATATGGCCAGTGGATTGATATTGTGGGCCACAAATCCCATCTTGGTTTTTCCTCTTTGAGGTTTTCCACGTACAATTCTATGTGTTATGGTTCTCATTTATGTGATTGGCTTATTGGTTGCTTTACTTCTTTCAACTCTATATGTATTGGTATATTGATTGGTGTATGCATGCTTTAATAAGGTTAAAATTGGACTTCCTGGTATAACATTGATTCAACCCCCCTCTCAGTGTTATTGGATTCCAACAATACAATGACACTCTTCCCTAATTGTATCTTAGAACCCTATCCTATGTGGTGTTGTAGAAGCCTTTGGTGGAACCTTGTGGTATGTCTTGTATGTCCTTGTGGTTGGTTCCTTGAGCTTTATACCTTTGTGTTCTCCCTTGGATGTATGGTAGTAACCTTATTGCCCTTCCTGGTTTACTTGTTTGTGAGAGGCCTTATGTCTATCTCTAGAGCATAGTGGGGTGGACCTGAAGGTTCCACATGGCTAGGTGGTTGTTGCCTTAGCTCCATTGCTGACCAGTGGTCTTGTTCGTGTGCGATGGTGGATCTTGTATATTCTTCCTAGTTTCTCTCATTTCTTGTTGTAGATAATTCAGTGATTTTTAGCAAATATTGTCAATTTTGGATATCATCGTAATTGTAATATTATCTTTGTATTTTGGATGCTCCTTATGGCCTTATGGAGATGGTTTTAATATTAGTCGATGTAATTGGAAAGTTGCGTAAACTTGCATGAAGTTTAAGTAGTGTGGTGTTGGTATTGACCACTCTCTCTTTCATGGATGAATGCTTAATTATATTCTATGCTAAATGTTGTCATAGGAGCAATTCTTTTGGTGTTTTTAAATGAACCTAGATTTAGATGTGAATGTTTATACTTTGTTTTATATTATCATTGATGCATTATGAAATATTCTTTGATTTTATTAGAGTGTTGTTTAAGTAGCGATGCCAGGGAACCTGCATGAGGACTTTGGTTATGTGTTAGGATATATTTTGCACATGCATATGTTATATTTACTTTCATTATAAGTTATTAAAAAAAAATATTCCTATGTTTGTTTAGTTGGTTTGTTGTTGTCCTCTATGGTTCCTTAGCGAAGTATTACACTTTGTAGTTTTTTTGTTGTCTTTTGCACATACTTTCATCCTTTTTATATTTTCTATTTTGGTCATTTTCTTATTCTAACCCATCACTATCCTTTTCTCATGATGCTCTTGTTGGCAATAATGCAACAAACTGGGAGTGGGGGTGGGGGGGGGAGTGAATCAGTTTGCGCAAAAACTTACTGCAACTTAAACCACAAATCAAATCTGATAATCAGTAGTTTAAAGCATGAAACAACACCACATCAATAACACACATGAAACCAAGATTTTTGATGTGGAAAACCTAGCTAAGGGAAAAACCACAGTGGGAACCTACCCAAAATGAGACAATACCATGTTAGGAGTAAGTGAAATGTTACAATGGGGAATGCACATGCATTTAGACATACTGCCTAGAGCTCATTGCTCAAACAAGAAACTCAGAAAGGCTACAACCCTTAGGGAAGGCTCACTACCTTATAGGAAGTCTCACTGACTTACAAAATCATTCAGACAACAATCCAGATTACATTAACTATAAAAATAGCATCTTCATATGCATGAGTATAGTTCTGGTTAAGGTTATTGTCAAATCTTCTCTGCAACACACTTCTTTGCACACTTTCGCACAACTTCCCTGCTACTAAATGATTGATACAATATTTGCAC
This sequence comes from Cryptomeria japonica, assembly GCF_030272615.1. Taxonomy (NCBI): domain Eukaryota; kingdom Viridiplantae; phylum Streptophyta; class Pinopsida; order Cupressales; family Cupressaceae; genus Cryptomeria; species Cryptomeria japonica. The sequence continues at coordinate 143,391,241 of NC_081412.1, read as the reverse complement.
ATAGCATGATACCTCACAATGATTATTACATTTATTTATACAAGTCATCAACCTATGAAATATAGGTCGGCTCAACCCTCAACAAAAATAACAAGATAATAACCTCACATGCTACAACAATACATGCGGACCAAAATAATGTCGGCTAAGACATATTCTGGACCAAAACAACCACCGCAAATATGAAACACCTGCAACAATTACGCCTTGATTATCCGCAACACACTGCAACATTCAACACCTTTTCCATTTTTCATGCCAAAAATTCATCTCTTCCCATTTATTCAATGTATTTTCTCTCTCTTCATGACCCCAGGTCCTATATCCTTTCTTCTAATAATCAAAACCCTTCATGTTCAATTAATCAAATTATGAGATACTATTTCTACCTTTCTCATGTGTACCCAACCATTCTCTTTTCCTCCTCAAATATTGCACCATATGACTCATCATAACTTGAAATCGCCACCCTTATGTAGTCTCCTTCCTTCATTTTTCTTCAAAAATTTAAACTCCTTGGATTTATGGACAACATAGTCATGATTTGAGTATGAGGTGTCGACCTAGATTGGTTACTCTATTTCTCTCAAAATAAATTCTAAATTCACTAAATGTGATTGGCTTGGTCTTAGTAATTTTTATTTCTAAATTCCTACCAAGAATCCACAAATAAGCTCTTTCCCTCTCTCTCACACATTTCAAAACATGAATTGCCAAATCTCTCTACGAGATTATTAGTCACGCAATAGAAAATTTATAAAATTTAGAAAAGTGGATGAGCTCACAATCACAATCTTATACACAAGATAGAATTTTTGGTATGATCTACTACAGGATACATAAATGTTTAGTATAAAAAATGTTAAAATGGATCTTCGATCAACACAAAAATCAAAATGACTTCAAAACATGTATTATATTCATCACCATGAAGTAACATAAAACAAAAGGCAAAAGTAAAGGTATGGTATATGGTTGTAGGAGATAATGAGATTTCAGAAGTCCAAGCTTTCCAAATTATTTATCAAACTTGCTAGCTATTGTAGTCAAGACTAGATATAGAACTAGGGAAGTAATCTTACTAGAAAAGTATGTTGTGTCACATGGGAAGTGGGATTATAATTTACGAAAAAAATATTATATGTATTGACTCATTTGTGTCCTCACAGTAATACAAATGAGAAACTCATTTTATCATTTTCAAGAGATAAAAATGCGAGATGTAAAATACCAGAAAAAAACAACAATATTTGAAATGTCTTAATGTCTAGAAACACCTACACATAAATCTCCACTTAATGTCTAGAAGAGAATGTGTTTATATTATGAAGAGATACCAAGGTTAAGGGTATGAATCTTTGGGTAGCTATTATTCTTAATTAAATCTAAAAGTCTCTATATTTGGAAATTGAATTTGGTTGATCAATAAAATAATTATATATAATTTCTTAATGTGATTTGACTATAAAACTATTGGGATGCGGTTAATTTGCACACAAAATTAAGGTCCATATGAAAACAAAATCTACAAAATGCGATAGATTTTTACATGATTTTCACCATCCCAATCTTTATAATTGGCCTCTATAATAGTGTCAAAACCCAAAAAATCTGACCAAAAACCATCAGATTATATGAATTTGTATTTTTACAAATATACCATTTTGTATAAAGAATAATCGAAACTCAACTACACTATTAAACTAAATAGCATCTAAATAAAACTCTTATCATAAAAATACCACAAGATTCTAGGGACGCGTCTATTCTGGTTCCAAAAAGACAGTACGGATTGACCAACACGCGTGTTAGTCGCGCGTTTTACATCGTCGATTTTGCAATTAACGGCTGTGATTGACTAACCTGTCACTAACACGCTATACGAAAGATCTGTTTTGGAGCTAGAATAGCTACGACCAGATTCTAGAGCTCATTCATTCTGACAATGGGCTTTCACAAATTCCAAATATGTTACCTCACTGTCATCTCAGTTGTCATATCCATAAACCTACACCTGGGTTTTTCTAATCAAATATTTTTCATAGTTAGTCAAGAATGTTTGGCTGCTGTACAAAAAAATCAAGCTTGTACAAAATCTCCTTTCTTTCTCAGAGCACAGGCGTATCTTTTCCTCACTGCAGACCATGATGTTACTAAATGACAAGCTCCAAGATTATTATTACTATTATTCTTATTGAATTTCTCACATTTTTGGTCAACGTAAAGAGATGAATACACAGTACACGATCACATCTTAAAAGTATTGATATTGAATGGATTAGTTTTCTGTTTATTGTAGTCAAGAGACACAGCAGGCGATGTGTTCTTATTTCAATGCAAGATTTGAGACTTTTTATGCATATGTACTTTTTCTTTCTTGACTTACTGCTTTTAGCTTTCCACAGAGCTTGAAGTGCATGCACACCGTCCTGTCCGCCACTAATTTGAGCCTCTCCAGGGTTTTTTTCTGTTTTGTTTTTGACATTGTATATAAGGTAAAAGTACCATTTACATAAAATACAGTAGTCTGAATAGAGACAGTTAAATAAACAATCAGTTTAGATAAAGAGAGTTGAGAGTAAAATATTATAAAAGTTGAGAATAAAAAAATGAAATTTAAAGATATTTAGGGGAAGAACATCAGTTATCGTTCATGTTTCAATTATCATTCACTCTTCGTTCGTTCAATCTTTGAATTACTAATTTTAAAGAAACCAAAAAACTAAAAACTAACAACTTTTTAATAAATTTCATATGTACCAATAGCCGTCCACTTTACTCCAGTAATTAGAATTTTTGGACTTCAATTGGAGAAGTTGTGCAACTTTATTGGTGCCCATATTGCATGACTACCAGGGCATTTGTGCATACATATTGGCCATTTTTGAGGTGGTTGTATTGCATGGTTATTTGGGCATCTTTAAGTAGGTATCGAGTGACACTTTGAAATGACCACTTTTTGATCCTTGCATGCATAACAAATCCCACAATGTGCATTGTTACTACCCAAAAGCCGTAACAATAGCTATGAGTAGTTAAGTTGCATATGGAGACAACAACAAAAAATTGTCAAAATTCAATGCATTGTTTAGGATCTATGGGTGCACGAAGTTAGCGATATTGACTATTGGTATGTTTCCCCTAGTTTTAAGTTTGATGATGTTATTGTGTGGATGTTAGAAATTTATTGGCAGGATGTTTTAAATTTTGAATGTCATAGATGATTGTTGGTGACCTAGCAATTTGGGTGTGTATTATCCTAGTTCTCTCCTATGAGTGCAACAATGATTTTTACGAGTGTGGACTTGAACTTGTACCTTATAGATTTGATCTAACTAAATTCTACTATTTGAAATTTGTTCACTTACATAGATTTGTTCTAAAGTTGATGATGAGGAGCAATGGTGTTTAAAAATATCTATGAGGAATCTATTGAATTGAGTGTGTCAAGTTTTCCTCAAAAACAATTAGATGGATTGATCCTATGGCAATGACCTTCTTGTTATTTTGTGAAATTTGCAAACTTATGTCCCCTTTGCTCATATTTTTAGAATCGTCTATCCTACCTTATTCTCCTAACTTCTTATTCAATATTAGTTGATTTATGAATCCTCCTTGAAAATCTTGGTCTATTATGTTAGGCATGGTTTAATGGGCAATGAGAACTTCAATTGAATGCTAATGTTTGAATCCTTTAATATTATCTCTTTGAGCTATCACACATAATGTTATGGGTTAGTTTACATTCACATTTTGAATTGAATGTATTGGCACAAATAACCTTTTGAGATGCCTTGCTCTCAACATTAATTTTTGACTATGTATTAGGGGATGCATAGGTCATGCTTGTGCTAATTGTTTTGAGTGTTATATGGTGTGTTTGGACCACCTACATGTTTCAAAATGGTATTTCTCTATATGTTAGTTGGTTTGGTTGCATTGTGATGTATTTATCAAGTTCCTTGTGAGGACCTGATGTATTTTATTAATATTGTATTCTTGGAGATTCACGTGTTATGCTTTATATTTGTAGTTATCATAAATTTTTTTATATTGTTGATCAAGTTGAAAGCACCGAAATATTGAGAGGGCGGGGGGGTGAATCGGTATTCCCAATTAATTAAAACAATAAACTTTTTACCAATTGAAGTTGTCCTCAAAATATCAAATAGACTTGACTGAAGTAAAATAGTTAATGCAGAATAAACAAGAAGAACACAACCACAAGATGAACACCAAAATTTGTACATGGAAAACCCAAAATGGGAAAAACCATAGAGAGTGTTAACTCTCAGGAAAATATAACTAGTTATAGTTGTGTTTACAAATAGGTGGCTCACTGCCAGATTACAAAACGGCTCATTGTCAGACTCCTCATTTCATATACAAAAAGAAATGGCTAACTCTCAGAATGCTCATTGCAATAGAAAATGTTGAACTGAGAAGGTTTGCATCTCCAAATGCATGAGATCAGTTCCAAGTTTAAGCTCAAATTACAAAACTTAGACTTTATAGAAGATTTGGTTAGAGATCTTTGCACCACTATTCTGCAGCAAGTCCGATAAAGGACTATTGAACTACTGTTTACATTCGTTGTCTGCAACTCTCACATACATTGCTTCTTTTGCTACCAACTATATTTCACACATCACACACACTCACTCTTGTTCGATTGTCTTCATTCACCACTTATGTACATGTATATATACCAGAGGGTAGAATTATATAATAGTGTGTCATCCAAGCCCAACACGTTATGAATAAGCTCATGTCGACCTCCGCAATACTTCTACACAATTCCTTTACATACTTCTGATTACCAATGCATATACCATGATTAGCGGAAAAGGGCAAGGGTCAACTGGACCCAAGAGAATGGACCTATCATCACAAGATTAAGCTCAATATCTCCAAAATGTAGACTCCACCCATACCAAGGAAACTGCAATCACAAAACTCGAAGAGATACTTCTGATAAATACCAAAGCTGCTAACTGCTAACACCGAGACACATAATTGATACCAGGATCAACCAAAATTCCTAACATCGGGATACTGGGGTCAATGGGAACCCAATGGTACCTCAAAAGGTCATCATTCAAAGTTGTCCATGTTGCATAATAACTTCTATCAAAAAATTGCAACACCTGAACTGCACATACATAACCGCAACACTTTGCATAATTACATCCATATAACATCCATAACCTCCATGACATGGACTGATATCCGAGCTTGCATGCACTATCTGGTACAAAACCAGATGACTGGTTTGACATTAATGAAAACATTATTCACACAAGTCTAACATATATACATATACATATACATACATACATATGTGTGTGTGTGTATTTTAATTTTCTTATTTTGATTCTTCTGATGAAGATTTGTTAGAACATAATGTTATTAGGGATCACATCCTTATAACATTTATATATAATGTTATAATATAAGGCTATAAAACCTTATATATTATATGCTTTATAAGCATATCCCATTTGAAATAATTATAATCTAATAACTATTAGATTATTAATTATTTATGAGTGGGGGTTATTGAAAAGGTGTGACTAGTGAAGTCACCCTTCCTCCTATATTTAAGGAGGTTCTCTCTCATTTGAGAGGTGTGTGAATTTGGAGCTTTATGGTGAGTTGTGTCACTATGCATATGAGGTATTATTGGCCATGTGGAAGTATTGGAGGAGTGTCCCCAGGTTCATGTCTATTTTATTATAGACTGTATTTGTAAGTGTTTTAATTACATGATGCTTTATGGGGTTTTTTACCCGAAAGGGTTTTCCCCATATATATCTTGTGTAATGTGTACATTTTGCATGTATGTTTCATATTTCATTTACTTTATAATGTTGTTTATAATGATTAGTATCCTTAGATCCTAATTTCTAACAAGATTCAACTTTGATATTATAGTTGTTTAGCAACAACACTTCATCCAAAGGGAATATTGAGGTAATGATTAGTATGCTTTCTCGTGACTTTAAGAGCTCAATATAACAATATTTTGAAATCTACAAAATAAGTTGAAATAAAATACCCATAAATAGAGCCAAACGCCTTTGTAAAGTTTAAAAAGGAGAAAAAGACTTTGGCAATGACAAACAACATTTCTCTTATATATATATATATGCCCATTGAATGCTTTTATTTTTTTCAACTTTATATATTGAGTAGGTATGTGTGACATATGCATTGAGTGGTTACACATATAGAGTTATTTCACCATTTGAAATGTAGGCCTAAGTTATTCCTCAATAGTAGTTATATTAAAAATGTCACTCTTGGATTATGTGTTTGGCAATCACTATGGCACTCAATCTAAGTGCCAGATGAGTCTTATTTTCTTGATGGTTATATATTCAAAATAGTGGTGATTCAAGTATATATGTCTTATGCACGATTCATAAATGTGTTGTTTAATGTACTGTTGTTTGTTTCTTATTAATATGCAATTATATTATTAAGGTTTAAAATAATACATGTTAATAGTTTGTTTCATTGGGAATTGGAAAATTGGAGGAAAAAAAACAAAAGGAGAAATCAAAATTTTATATGCATCAAAAATGATATTTGATTTTTATAATCAGTGAATATCATTATTCAAAATTATTTTGTTGGCTTAAGAAAATTGATTAAAAATATTTTAATTATTTGAAAAGGATTAAATAATATCATTTTGTTTACTTTAAAAAAAATAGATTAGGTATTTTTAATTTAATACAAATTGTATTTTATGAAAGGAGAAATTTGAAAAATAGAGAAAGAATTGGAAAAAGAGAAAATATAAAAAAATTAAAAGTGAAATGAATTAGAAAATAGAAAAAGGTACACATCTTATAATTAAAAAAAAAAAATTCTTCTCCTTTCTCTCAAAAGCCTCCCTTCTCAAATAAAAAATGAACGGAATTGAATGAATTTGGATTGATTGGGTAAGGGTGTAGATTTTGAATGGATGGATTGAAACTATGAATACATTGCTTTGATCCTTTGAATTATAATTGTCATGCTTGTCCTTAAGGAAGAGTTTTTTAGTGGATAAAATTAATATTTCTTCTAAAATTTTTGAAATGTAAATTTTATGTAAAAAATGTATTTTTGGGCACATTTAGAATCAAAGGGTATTTTAGGAAAATCAAAATTTATTCTTTTTCATTTTAAAATATTCTTCAATAGTGGATTTCAAAAATTCACTCTTCTAAATACCATCTATCTCCCCATTTCAAGTGTAATGCTTCCCAACTATTCCTTAACATTCTTCAAAATTTCATATGTTATTCTCAACCTTTCTCCTTCATCAAGGTGGTCAAGTTGTATAGCCTTCCTTTTCTATATTTCCTTTGCAATATTTCTAAGCATAAATTGCTGAAATTATCTTGTATGAATGAAGTAGTCATCACTCATAAATTCATCACAAGCAGTAAGTCTCACATCATCAGTAACATCTACCCCCAATCTAAAAGCATCAAGGGCCCTTTCAGGAGAGGGGTCCTGTAGTCTCACTCTGAGTATTGTGTCAAATCTATGAGGAGGCATAGGTGGTCGAACCTGAATGTTATATCCCTCATATGATTCAAAAGGAGCGTCTCTACCATGAGATAGAGTATGCAGAGGTGTCGCTTCCCTAGGACTCTTAGGGACAATGAAAGATTGTCCACTTGAAGAGGAGGAAGAAACCATTGGCTTCTTTGAACATGCTTCAATAAATGATCTTGGTGGTGGGAGGGGTACCATTGGGGGAAATGGTGGTGCTTCAAAGGTAGGAGGAACAATGGATGGGGCCTCATAACTAGGTGGAGGTGATGATGGAATAGGGTTATGGGGTGGAGATGTTGGTCCACTGGGAGAACCGATGGCTTGGGGTGATTTAGGCTCAACTTCAACTTGAGGTACTTCTGGCTCCACCACTACTGGTCTCTGATGGGGTAGTGGCATATAATCAACATAAATGTCGGGCACTAAAAAATTGTCTTCATCTTCACTTCTGGTATCATAATTTCATCCCAAGAAGGGGCATAAGAGCTATCAGCTCTCCTCTTTAAGTTCTTAGAATATTGTATCTTGTACCACCTTTCCTTTTGCTTGAGAAATTCATTATAATCAGCAGCATTTCTAATTAGATCTTCTTCTTCATTCCATTCATGTCTAGGATTCTTTGCCTTGATTATGCCTTGTACAAACCATTCAAAATCATAAAATCTATATGTAGCCCAGGGGAGATTATACTTATTCAACATGTTATCTATAATATCACATGCCCTCCCATTGGTAAAATGGTACACACCTACCCTAACTTGAGAAGGGAGGAATGTTATCATGTTATCTATAATATCATATGCCCTCCTCTTATGAGCTCCCCCAACAAGGGATTTCTTTGTCTCAAAAAGTTGATACATTATCTCCAAAAAGGCAATCTTATCAGGTATAGTGATAGGAAGAAGCCTTAGAGTGATAGGGCTATCAAAAACCCTTATAATAATGTGGTCCTTAAAATAGAACCATGACCCCCAATTGCAGTCAATCCTCCTTTCAGGCTCAAGGTCCTTAGGTCTTAGAAACACCTTCACCCTTTCACTGAGATCTCATAGCACATTTCCTTGAAGGATGATCATTAACTTTCTAACAAAATGATTCTTAAACACAATATAATTTGATTTTCTTGAATGCATATCCCACAAATATGTCTATTCTTGGACAACGATAGATTCATCTCTAACCACTGGCCCAACTCTTAGGTTTGGATGCCAAACCTTAAGGCCTTTAAATAGAAAAATATGCACGAGAATTGAATAATACCTGAAATGTAAAGATGGTGTTAGCACTTCACAAAAGAGATGAGTTTTGCCTTCATCCTAGAAAATTCATTATTTTCCCACTACTATCCTCTCCCATCACTATTAATATATAAAATTATTTTCCCACTACTGTCCAGTTGATTGTAAATAAATCACATTATTTTCACACTAATGTCCTTTCAATCTACTATTTTCCATTGTTGTATACATGAGAGTTATTTTCCCACTACTTTCCAAAAAACCAATAATTATAATATGACTATTACCCCTTAATAAACTTTGCCTTGTAAGAAAAATTATAATTCAATGTGTTTTCTAGGCCAAGACAATTTGGATCTGATAAGTAAGACCCATAACAAAAACATTAAGTATCACAAATAAAGAGGAAGAAAAGTTGTATTATTTCCTATAAAAACAAGAAGAAATCCTTTTTCGCCAAGACTCCTTACATGTCCTAATGATAGAAAGAATCATATTGGCATGACACTAAAGGCTAATAGGATGTGAACCATATTGTGCTGAAAAGCAGTGTCACACCGAAAACTAACTCATCGGATAGACATGATTTAAGTCTCATCTAAATCTAGATATTAGTGTGACACCAAAGGTCTACCAAAGTTGAAAGAGATCCTACCAAAGTCTTACCAAAAAATGATTTATCGAGGGAACATGTTCTACATCTTATCAAAATATCGATTTTAATTTGACAATGAAAGTCTAACAACAATGGATGGAGTTCTACCGAAGAATGATCTCACATTGAAAGTGGTAGTGTTGGAGAAACATATTGAAGTCACACTGAAGTTTTGAATTTAGTATAACTGTGAGTGTCAAACAAAAGGAAAAGTGGTCTCATTGAAAAGGTGTTTCACACCAAGAAACAAAGGTAATCCTAAATATCGAAAAGAAGAATTTTTGAGTTTTCTTGACATGAAATAACTAATGTTGCACCAACATGATGTTATATCTGCATGAGTTTTTTAAATCAGAAAAATAAATGACTATTATAAGATGATTTTAAAACAACACGAACACAACCTCTCGAACTGAATATAAGGATTAACTCTGTAAGATTGATGTTGTAAGAGGATTTAGAGGCTACCAAGGTGAAGACAAGGACAATTCGGGGTCATACATTAATAGAAGATTCAGGATTGCTCACAGGAGCCCAAGTAAGTACCTAATTTGGTGAATAATTATGTATACTGGGTCATTTTATTTCTTTTGAAAACAATGGAGGGGTCCTCAAGAAAACATAGGGCTAGAAAAAAAAAGGAAAAGGAAACATAAAAAGAAACTCAACATGAGCTAAATAAAATAATATAAAAGAAAGAAGGAAGGCATTTGAACCAGGATCTAATAGACCAATTTTCAGAATCTATTCCAAAATCTAGAAGGGAAGCCCAATTAAAGCCCGATATGGAGAAACTAGGAGACAAGTATGAAAAATTAGGAGATGTGTGGACTCCACAAAGGGGATAAAAATTATTCTCATATCACTTTAGGAGGAGGAACATACCTAAACCAATATGCAATCCTTGGATATACAATCTAGGGAATTTAGTGGTTTATAATGTCTTCGTATGTATAGATCTAATGATAGAAATAGCTAATAATTATGACCCACACACAAAGACCATATGTGATGCTTCTAGGAAACCCCTGCTGCCAATAACCAGATATTATGTGTCTAGGGTATTTGACTTAGACCTCACATATGACAAACCAATTGATTCAATCTATTGACAAAATGAATATTGTAGGTTGGAAGATGTATACAAGAGGTGGAGGTTTCGATTCCATAGACCCAAAATGGAGGAGGAGATCCAAATATTTGACATCAATGAGAAACCTCCATTTGATGTAGACCTATTTGAAGTATACTTTAAATACACTTATTACTCAATTTGCCAAGTCTTGGGTATGGAGGCTAAACTTCTCATGGACATTGCACCAATGGTGTTGGCTGTAGATATTCAGATACTTGACACTCGCCCTTTTGGTTATGTCTCATATGTGGTGGATAGAATTGATCATAGTTTGAGGGTTATCAAGAACAACCCAAATGAAATTTATTTCAAACAATATTCTGTGCTTATGCACATGCTACTGTATGTTGGTCAAGTAATGAGCTTATGGACAAATGACTTGAGAGTGATGGAGTATGATAGACATGGAATCAGGTTGCTAGTACAGATGTGAACACCTATATGGGATAACAGATACCCATGGGCTCAATACTTGTATTTTTAGGAACACTTTGTTTAGCCACTGCTTAAAATTTTAGGACAACCATGTCAACAAACACTCACTCTAGAAATCAATAAATTTCTTAGACCAAAAGATTATGATGAAATGAACATTATGAATCATAATTTGAGGGATTGGTGTGCCTTAAGGACCACACTAAGATCCGAGTTTATGGATTTGAAGGTGTTCCTTTCATGCTTTCTAGGACAGTGCCAAATAGGATTGCCTATTTGGAAATTGCAAGGCAATTGGCTACATCAAGTTCTATGCACTTAGGCTCACATGGAAACAATCTCTCATGCCAGGGGCATTGTGTTTTGGGGGATTACAATATTTTGTACCAAAGGATATGATCTTATTGAGTCTAAGCTTTCCTAGTATGGTTTATCACATGGTGAGCCTCATAAAAAATTTGATCCTAAAGGTTTCATTAGTCAGGATAATCAATCACATAGACTACGCTCATATGAGTATGGTGTGAGGCCCTACCCCGACCCAGTTTGACATTTTCAGTTATTTGCATATTGAGACTATTATGGATGCTTTATTTTATGCTTATGGACTTAGAACTTATATGATTCCATGATTTGGATCACATTGACATATGTTGATGCTTTATTTTATGCATGATGATTATGAAACTTTATATGTTGCTAGATTAGAATTACATTGAAATGGTGAATGTCGTTATTGGAATTTCAGGACTTCATTTTGATGATAGAAAAAAATGATGCTTATTTTATGAATGGTTCAATTTTGAGAATTACGTTAATTGCTTATGTGAGATCGAAATTTATTTGAATGAGATATTGAATTTTTGTTGACAATGTATGAGTGTTTGATGTGCAATGAAATCTATGTATTTGATTATGTATAATTGTCATTATTTGGAATTACTAATGTGTTAATTGAGATGCGCAGGAAAATTATCCATGTGACCATGGAATTAATATGGAGAACCAAACCTAGACCATTGTACGTTTGTTAAGCCGGGAGTTGTCTATTTGGAGAGACAACACCCCATTTGTAATGTATTTTATTTGTGAAGTGTATGATGCTTGAGTGTTAAAATTAATTTTTATGTATATGTGTAATCCTACAAGAGACAAATTCCATGTGTGATTTTTATATTGTATTTTTATTGTGTCACTTGACACATGTGCTGATTAGTGTCATTGATTTTGACTTGTCTCTTGGAGGGAGTTTTGTTTCTACCAAAGCCATTCAAAAACTTGAGTGTGGTCCCAAATATTGCCTTGGGTAGGGAGTCTTGGGAGTGGTCAACTCAAGTTTGACCCGTAGGTAAACTTCAGTTGGGTTTCCAAAGGGTTAAATGGACTCCTAGGGTTAGTTTTAAGGCTTTTCCAAAGGTCCAAAGGGTATACCTATGGGTTAGGGGTATTTTGAAACATGTGACTTCTCCCATGTGACTGTTTAGTCACCTCAAAAAGTGGTGTTTCCAAGGTGAACGAAAATTCAACTTAGAAAGTTCCTCCTAGGATAGACAACCTTCCCTTTTGATGTCAAACTCTCTTCCCCATCTTCTCTCACCTTTTCCCTTTCCGGATTTAGTAATGTGTAAGAGTTTGGGAAGAGCAACCAATGGGAAACTCTCACCTCACCCAAGGGGTTGGGAAGTGTGTGAGAGGCCTTCTTAGGCAAGAATTGGAGACTTAGTGAGTAATCACCCACTCTCCATTTTTGGAGATTATGCTTTTGTTTTGAAAATTAGTAGGAAAATAGAACTTTTGGTAGAGGTTGGAGAAAAAAAGTTTGTGTGGAATTGGGCAGCTCATCCCCAACTAATTTTAGCATACCTATTGGCAGAATAAGGTTGGTTTTTATCTCCTCTTGTTGATGTTGTTTATGTTAGTTTATGTTGTTTTGTTGAAGGAAAGAGATGCTTGTAAAGAAAGTGTTTTATGAAGTTTTTGTTGAAGTAAGGAATGTGTAGTTTCATTTCCATGTGTTTTGTTTTGTGTTCTTGTTGTTTTTTTGGAGTGTCCAAGATCTCCTACTCTTGGGAGGGTAGGAAGATCTTGGGGTGGAAGGAGTATGACAGCCTTGGGTGAGAGGCTCTCCTTATGGAGGGTGATCTCAAGGGTGTCCTTTGTGACCCTTGTTGCATAGCCTTGTGTATGCATTTGGGGGTCATAAGGGGAGTAAATATGGCCTTGAGCCTTTTGGGGGGCATAAGGAATGTGGAAGTATTTTGTTGCATTTGTATTGCCATGAGGTGGCTTGTGTTGTATTTGGCTTGCAATCTCCCCATTGGTACTTGGTCCACTTCCACCCATGGAAGAATCATCACGAATGTGGTGAAAGTGTAGCTTGGGATGGGAAATTTGTATGTTGAGTGTCTTCCTATGTTGTTGTGGAGTTTGCTTGTTTGTAACCCGTCTAGTGCTTGGTTCTCCAAGCTCGGGGGTGGCTTTTAGTAAGCCTAGGCTGGGAGGTGAGCTCTCCATGGTCAAAGATGTGTTTTATTGCAGGTTGCATGGGATGGGAAAAGAAGGATTAAAGAACTATGTTACTGTTGTGTGTTGCAGAAAAGTGTAAAAAAAAAAAAAAAAGAAAGGGGATAGGTTCAATGTTGTAGTTGTATAAAAGAAGAAATGTGAGCTTTTGTTGTATTTACTTTCAAGAAAAGAAGTGTTGTATTACATTCATGTTATCATGAAAAGAAAAACATTGTTGGGTTTTCATCCCATTTGTGCCCATAATTATTTTGTATCTACCTTGCTAATGAAATACATAATGTCTTTCCTACTTTAGTTAGTTTGCAAATGAAAGAAGCAATGTATTAAATTTTATGTAAATTTTCATTTTTTTACAAAAAGAGAGAGAAGTAAATGCATTTTCATGAACTCTGCAAGTAAATGGAAATCATTACTACATGTTCTTTAAGTTAAATATGCTGCTGTAAATTTAAGTAAAAAAAAAAAAAAACAGTCATTAATTTTCCCATTTATAGCAGAAAATGGAAATTGTTATAGTAGTCTATTCTTTCAAAAAAGAAAGCATTTAATATTTAGTCTTAGGTTTATTTTGTTACCCAAAAAAGATTACATTGTTAGTTGCTAATAGAATGCATTGTTAGTTGTAAAAAAAAAAAGAATATGCCTAGTTGAGTGACAAAGAATCATATATAAATACACACACACACACACACACACACACACACACACACACACACACACACACATATATATATATATTATTATACAATTTAAGCATTAAGTATTATTTGAAAAATCTGTTCCCTTAAAAAAAAAATGATATATTTATAGATCTGATTTTAACACAAATTAAAAAGGGAGAAAACTGATATTATGCTTAGTCTTTCAAATATATATATATATATATATATATATATATATATATATATATATATATATATTCTTTTTATGAGAAATCTGCCAGTTCCAAAAATAAATCTATATGTATTTGTTTTACCAACATATATACATACAAATATATATATATATATATCATTAAAAGAAAAACATGATAATTAAACCCTCGCACGTTACCATTTGTTTTTAAGCACAAAAAAAAACAACGTTTTTTTTAAAAACGTAGAGCATGTTCTAGTAAAGCACGGGGGCTGCAACCCTTGGGCGGTAGCGCCCGCAGCCTGCGGCACCCGCAGACTACGGGCGGCGATGTCCGCAGCTTGCGGGAGCCGCAGCCTGCGGGCGGCGCTGTCCGCAGTCTGCGGTGCCCTGCCTGCCTCCCTCCCCGCGTTGTGGGCAACAAGCAAATCCCCCCGCCACTGCACTCGCCGCCCGCTCTATACTGCCACTCCGCCCCTCTCCCTTCCTCCGCCATGGATAGAGCCTCGGCTCGGCCCTGCGCGCCGCCGTGGGTAGGAAGAAAACGCTGCTTCCGCCTTTGGCCGCCGCCCAAACCCCACGACCTGCATTCTCACACACTCACTCACAAAGCCCTAACCCAATTTTTGGGTTAGGGCAGAATGCCATTAGTTAGAACAAAAAAAATAATAATAAGAATATATGTGTGAGTTGTAATACCCAAGCCCTAACCCTATGTTCTTTAAGTTAAATATGCTGCTGTAAATTTAAGTAAAAAAAAAAAAAAACAGTAATTAATTTTCCCATTTATAGCAGAAAATGGAAATTGTTATAGTAGTCTATTCTTTCAAAAAAGAAAGCATTTAATATTTAGTCTTAGGTTTATTTTGTTACCCAAAAAAGATTACATTGTTAGTTGCTAATAGAATGCATTGTTAGTTGTAAAAAAAAAAAGAATATGCCTAGTTGAGTGACAAAGAATCATATATAAATATATATATATACACACACACACACACACACACACACACACACACACATATATATTTTATTATACAATTTAAGCATTAAGTATTATTTGAAAAATCTGTTCCCTTAAAAAAAAAATGATATATTTATAGATCTGATTTTAACACAAATTAAAAAGGGAGAAAACTGATATTATGCTTAGTCTTTCAAATATATATATATATTCTTTTTATGAGAAATCTGCCAGTTCCAAAAATAAATCTATATGTATTTGTTTTACCAACATATATACATACAAATATATATATATATATATATCATTAAAAGAAAAACATGATAATTAAACCCTCGCACGTTACCATTTGTTTTTAAGCACAAAAAAAAACAACATTTTTTTTAAAAACGTAGAGCATGTTCTAGTAAAGCACGGGGGCCGCAGCCCTTGGGCGGCGGCGCCCACAGCCTGCGGCACCCGCAGACTATGGGCGGCGATGTCCGCAGCTTGCGGGAGCCGCAGCCTGCGGGCGGCGCTGTCCGCAGTCTGCGGTGCCCCGCCTGCCTCCCTCCCCGCGTTGTGGGCAACAAACAAATCCCCCCGCCACTGCACTCGCCGCCCGCTCTATACTGCCACTCCGCCCCTCTCCCTTCCTCCGCCATGGACAGAGCCTCGGCTCGGCCCTGCGCGCCGCCGTGGGTAGGAAGAAAACGCTGCTTCCGCCTTCGGCCGCCGCCCAAACCCCACGACCTGCATTCTCACACACTCACTCACAAAGCCCTAACCCAATTTTCGGGTTAGGGCAGAATGCCATTAGTTAGAACAAAAAAAATAATAATAAGAATATATGTGTGAGTTGTAATACCCAAGCCCTAACCCTAGTTTCGGGTTAGGGCATACACACTTTAACTTTAAATAAGATATGTGTGGTTTTCATGGGTATATTCTTTATACAAAATAAAATAAAAAGGGGGTGAGAAGAAGGGGGTGCCTCCTCTTCTCACATAGGTTGGTTTCAAAAAAAATATAGTTAAATAAATAAACAAATGATTTGTAGATGAGTGTCAAGTTGAAGTAGTATTCAATTGAAAAATAAAATAAAAGGAAATATATAGGTGTTTGGGAATTTTATATATATATATATATATATATATATTTACATCTATAACAAAATATAAAGGTATAATTCCATTTTTAGGGAGTTTTATATTATAATATAATACCAAAGGGATTTGTTGTTTTATAAAAAAAAAAGGAGAACACCTTGTTAGCATTTATCCTGAGTGAAGTTATCCATATATTTTGGTCAATCATTAAGTGCTTTTCTTTAGAAAAAAAAAAAAAAATTTATTATGGCCACATTAACCCCGTTAATCAAACTTTAGACAAATGTCGTATATTGTTATATATGACTAGGAATTACTTAATTCTAAGAGCTAGGATAAATTAATTTTAGACCCACTATAATTTAAGAACTATAAGAGCCTAATGGCCATTTAATTTAAAGATCATACATTAAGTTGGGGATTAAGTGCTAAGAGAGTTTAAATATATTCATAAATGGAGGGTTAGTGATAGACCCCTTGAGAAATACTAGCTCGCTAATGACTTGGTTAACTTTACCACCAAATTAAATTAATTATCTGATTCACTCAAAATATAGTTAAGACCAAACAAAGTTGCATTATTATATTTAAGTTAATCATACTTAGAAGAGTATTTTAATTAAGTTAGTTGTATTAAGTTAAGTATTTAAAAAAAAAATTATTCCATTCGTGCCCAAAAGTTTGGGCATGACATATGTGCCACTAGAACAAGATGACCTTGTTAGAAATTTGGATGAATCGTTAGCTTTGGAGAAATTAGAAGCATATGATAGGATTAATAAAGCCGAGGAATGGAGAAAAAAACATAACTTACCTAGTAGTGTCACTTTCCATGATATTCAAGAGCCTATTGAAAGGATAAATCAAATTGTAGATAGGAAATGTGGAAATCATCAAAGCAATGTAAACATTAGCCTAGTTCAATCACGAAAACTCAATTGCAATGACCAATCCTAATTACATTCAATGAAAACATGAAAATAAGACATTCAAGATTGAAAACTAAGCAAACCAAATGCAGATGTCTCCTTCATGTGGCTCCATTGTCCTTCTTTCTCCTTCAAATAGCTTTGTTTGTGGATCTCACCTACTAGTGCATAAGCATGATGTGAAAGCAAGTAGACAAGACGAGACGACAACATAAGGGTACTAGAAGTGTGATTGATTCGACCAGGGACTTTGATTGAAGAAATTCATCCAATTTATAGACAAATTGGAGAAAAGATCAGATTATCATGAAAGTGATTCGAATGGAAATTCAAATCAGGAATAGCAAAATTATGACAAGTGTATGACAAATTGCTATGCAAGGATTTATGACAATTTATGACAAATTGCTATGCAAGAATTTATGACAAGATTTTGAAATAGAAATAGACATTAGAAGCAATTAGAAAATTGGAAAATTAGGTAATTTAATTAATAATTTTTCATTCATTAATTAATTCACAAAGAGAGGAGAAATTAGTCAGCCAGTTAAATAAACATTTAATTGTGACAAGAAGACTTAGGATAAATAAATAAATAAATAATTTAACCTAGAGGGAAAACGACAAACAAGGTTAAATGAATAAATCATAAAACCTTAGAAGATGAGTTAAAAATGCAAGGACGACAATTAGGTCTTGACAAAAGATAATTGATGTCGATTTGATCATGATTCTGATTAACAAAGGACTAATGCTGACAAATGATTTGATTGATAAATGTGCCAATTGACGAGGAACAATGACTAATTGATCCAAATTGACATGATTGAGAAGGACGACGATCGATGACAAACTGATTGCAAAATGACAAGATTGACAAGTTGATAAGGATCGACCAAAATCATGACTGAAAATTGTTATCGACAAGACCTAATTCGAAAGCGAGAAAAATGAGGAATGTAGAAGAAGGACTCGATGCTCGCAAACGATAAAGACCAAGTGCGCAACATGGAAGAAATGTTAATGCGACGCAAAAACCCTAAAATAAGGCAATGCGCAAGTGTTAAAGTATGATTCCGCAAGCATTGACCATTTTTAGACATCTGCATTTTGCCCCTCTTTGAGATAATGCAATATTAAGCATTGTTTCAAAGAACAATAATGAAAATGCCCCAGACAATAACAATGACATATGCATGCCCCCTTGAGGAATTGGCCGGAAACATCCAGAAAATAGGCCAATTAATCGATAAGAATGATAGAACATGATAGGAGCAAACAGACTGACAATCAGAGACCGGATGCACGAAGGACAAGCAATTGAAGGTGCAAAAGACCGTGACCAGCATAAGATGGAGAGGGTGCACGTCCATCTATGCACTGACAAAGATCTATAAATGAGACAAAGAGAGTGAAAAGAGCTCATTTGCACTAGCCAAAGAGGAGGATTTATTGCTCTGGAAAAGGACACTTGCAGAGAGATGGTGAACATTCCAATGGCAGATCACCTCGGGGAACGTGTACGCACCTACAGATGATCGGATGATGCGGGAGCAGCGGTATGTATCTCAAAAACCCATATTGTCAATATCATGAATTTGACTTGCTTGCGGGACATTGCAGGGCCCACAGAAAATGCAGAAAGTGACTTCTGCGCCTGTGTGAGTGCATCCTGCGCTTGTGTAGGGTACACAAGTGCAAGTTGATGCAACACAAGCACAGGATACAACACATAGGCGCAATTGTGCACTGGGAGCTCAAATTTGGTCAAAAATAGCATGCAAAGGGTCCGAAAAGGGAGATAAGGGTAGGATAGATAAAATAGATTAGAAACACCTTGATTTGGACATGAAACAAGGAAATGCATCCCATAGGAGCAAACCCTAAAAATGACAAAATGTGCCCCAATTGTGATGCAGAGTCGACAGTATCCATTGATCACGTGGGAGAACCGTCCTGACTACTTCATGTTACGACACAGACTCAGGAGCACAGACAGAGATACATTAACAGGACTTGGAATATACTACATTGCATTCATGCCCGAGATTAGGGCAAACAAAGGACTACTGGCCGCATTGGCAGAGCGATGGCATTCAGAGACTTCCTCCTTCCATCTGGCGACTGGAGAGGTGACTGTGACACTAGAGGATGATTTAGCCACACATAGCATATGTAGACTTCACACAGCTACAATAGAGACAGTGGGATTGGAGATCAGATCTGGTGGACGCCGGGACGATAGAGGATTATGAGCGATGGTTTGCACGACGACGGCCAGTGCCATTGACAGATCCTGACATTCTGGTACCGAGGAGACAGAAGGACTTCCCACTCGCAGGAGAGGAGGAGGGAGATGATGAGGATAGAGATAAGGATGAGGAGGATGAGGGTGGTGATGAGGATGGGGGGGATGATGAGGACGGAGAGGATGAGGATGAAGATTATGAGCTAGATTCAGCCGATTAGGAGTCATTGCAGGATATACCCATAGAGCTAGAGACAGCTAGCATAGAGGAGATGGAGATGTGCAGGGCTACCATAGCGAGTCAGCATGATCACATTGCGACATTAGAGAGACAGAATGCCATCTTGAGGACAGAGCAGGATCAGTTCAGAGCGGAGATAGCCAGATTTATAGTGGCTCGAGATACAACAATAGCCCAGGCACAGCGAGAAGAACAAAGAGTCACTGAGTATATTGGGTCGATTAGGGATGCTAGTGCACGTGAGATGGCACAGATGTTGGTAGAGACTGGAGAGGAGATACACCATTGGAGGACACTATATGAGAATGCAGTTCCACCAGAGTAGAGAGCAGTGTCATATCGGGCATGATCGAGGACAGAGAGCAGGGCACACTCTCGGAGGTCAGTGAGCAACATGGGGGTGAGTGGACCTATGAGACCACCACAGCTAGGATCTGGGGTAGGAGGAACATCATCCTTGAGACATGGCAGGGATGAGGAGGATAGAGGGAGCACCCAGTGATAGAGGCACGTACTCCTTAGGACAGAGACATATGTAGTTTGACATTTATGTAGTCAGCCTGCGGGCCATACTTAGGATAGACAGTCCAATTTTGTACTCTGATATTATTTTGTTATATGATATGACATGCATCGATATGATGGGATGCAATGTGTTATGACTTATAGTTATTTTCCATGTATGGATGGCTTATGCACTATTTATGGACCATTGTGGAACATGTATGGATATATTTTTATGTGTTTTTTATGCATTTATAATATGAAATGGATAAAATGCTTGATGTAATGCTTGATGTGATGTTTGATATAATGCAAATGTACTAGCCAATGAATGTAGGATGCAACATATATGTGTTTGTTTGTGGAGATCGGAGAACTAGACTGAACTGACTATCCAAACTGACGGAAGAAATGAGACAGAGGACAGTTAGAGATGAAGAAAAACTTGCTTTCAGTAATGCACTTTGTAGGTGAGAACCTTTATTTAATGTAGCAAAATGGATGCGTAGCATCATGGCATTGAAGGACAGAGCTGAAATGCAACCCTTTTTGCAAAAGATAGACACATCGCACATAAGGAATGAGTGAAGCATCCTAGGGTGCATACATCAAGGGTTGAGGTATGTGCAGCGTTCACAAAGTGAACGTACTTATCACAGACACCCAATGATATAGCTGCCCCAGTTTGTGACAAACATTCCACAAACAACAATCACAACAAAAAAAGAAAGGGACCATGAACCATCCCGGTCACTCTAAATCACTTAGTGACATCATCAAGCAACATAGGAACATGATCGAAGATAAATCAATAAATGATAAGACTCACTAATTCCAACAAGTCAAACAAACATCTTGATCTGCATTGTCAAAAGTTGAAAGTGTTGATGGGACGATCATGCTATCTGGTTTCAAGGAATGCGGTACCCTGTCTAAGACAGGACATAGTCTGGTTTCAAGTATACCACACCCTGTATAAGACTCATGATAATGTGCCAAGGACAAATGATATTAATGTTGATGTTCGATTGAGAAGACAATTGTGATCAGCTTGAATGTCTGGTTTGATTGAAAAAGTTCATCTGTTAACGCATGATTCCATTAAAATGCAGTGTTGGATTTGATTGTCGTTGGAGGTATGCTCAATGATCTGACTATGCACAAAGGTGATATTGGTGTTTTGTTTTTCGAGTTTTTACAATTTTTTAAATTTTTTTGTTCATTTTTTTAGGACTTTATTTGATGTTTAGGGATTTTTTCAGGACATTTTTTTTATTTTTTTGGATTTTTTTCAGGACATTATTCAATTTTTTTTTTTTGGATTATTTTAGGACATTATTTAAATTTTATGATTTTTTTCAAGACATTTTTCAATTTGTTTGGATTATTTCAGGACATTTTTCAATTTTTTTGGATTTATTTTAGGACATTTTTCAATTTTTTTGGATTATTTTAGGACATTTTTCATTTTTTTTTAAATTATTTCAGGACATTTTTCAAATTTTTTTAGGACTTTGCCCCCAGTGTCTAGCAAGGCAAGGAATATGACAGGTGAATAAATAGGCTTGCTAAAATGTTGGTGGATAGAGGGAAGACAAAGGCCTGTTATTATGGAGACAATACAGATGCAATTCTCAAGGGCTATTGCGTGATGGGACAAAAGATTGGATATGACAATGTAAAGCAGTGACATAGCATGAGGGACATGTCAAGAGGTTTTTGAAACCATGTTTTAAATTTGGCGTCCTTATGTCAGATCAAGATCAAGAAATGAAAAAGGGTGTATGGATAATGATAAGATATGGATAGGATAAGCAAGACCAAGAATGGATAAGGGACATGGATTGAAGATCGGGATAGGATACGGGATAGTGGTAGAAAGTTGCAATAAGCCAGGGAATATGGATGAAAGGTTGTAATAAGAAAATGGATAAAGACCAAAAGCTATGATAGACTGAAAGTTGTGAACAAGATGCATGATGCTCATGAAGATCCTCAGCCTTGTCAAGATCAAAGGTGGAAAGAGGAAACTAGACATGAGGGACAATAGGATATGAAGAGTAATGACATGGTATGATAGGATAATGAAGGGCAATAGGATATGAAGGAGGAAACCTGCCCCCAAGTGTGGTGTGCAAAAAGTTCATCGATTACACATGATGCCTATTTGCCAAGTTTTCATCACGGTACTTGCCCAAGGCGCTTGTTTGCCAGGTTTTCACCAGTGGACGAATTATTTTTGCTTTACTTTTTTCCTTTTGTCTTTTTTTTTCACTTTTTTTTTCAATTTTTTTTTTTTGAGCTTTCTGATTTTTTCAATAGAAGATGGACACATGATAGGGGATGGAAGAAGGACTCAAGCGTCTTTTTGTTTGGATATTAGCCTTGAAAAAAAATGGACCATGACCTTTAAAAAGTATGCTCAAAGATGTTGGTAGGATAAGGATATGGAAAATAAGATGAAACTAAGGCGAGGATTTATGCAAAGGATGGGATCAAAGGGATCGAAGGATGGAAAATATGCATTGGATAATAGATAGGGTATTGGAAGAATTGGGTTTCAGTGGATGGAAATGAAGGCAAGATCAACATTGGCACACACCTTGAGGGGTGATGGACTGATGGAGGAAAAATGTATTTTGGATATTGAGATTTGGATGGAGGAATAGCTTGGGATTTTGGGACATAAGGGCCCAAAATGGATGAAGAAGGTGATGGAGGAATAAATTTGAGAGGGTTGGATGGAGGAATAGCAACTTTGGATGCCAAGTTGGATGTTTCTTTAGGCTTTTGTGCTTCAAAGGAGCCGCTTAGGGATCCACATGGTTTTTGATTTTTCATGCTTTTGTGGTTCCTTGGAGTGCATTGCTTGCACAAGGGATTTAGGAACCCATATAGATTTTGACTTTTGTTTTTTAGCAATGGGCCTTTGTGGCCTTTTGGATATTTCTTTTTCTTTATAGATAATATTGTTCTTTGTTTTGACATGTCGATTATATTGGACATGTTGATCCTTGAATACATGTGGATTTCTAGACTTATGACTTTTATACTTGGCATCCAAATTGCTTGGAGGAGGAAAGGAATGCATGGATGGATATGAATGAAATGGAGTTCTTTTGGATTGATGAAATTTACTCAAGGATGTGTGCCTTTGCTGACCTTGCATAGAGAATGAAGGAATTTAAGGACCTAAGATGGATAGAAAGTATGATGGGGAAGGTGTATATTTTGATTTTGATGGAGGGATACCAACATCTTGAGAGTGAGTTGTGTAGACATGACCCTTAAGATCTTCTTTGACAGGAACGGATTCTTGCTTATGGAGATCTACTCCTTTGCCTTTATGAATATCTTGACTTGTAGGATACTCTTTTCTTTGAGAAGAAGACACGAGTCCATTATGAGGTGGATATGAGATGAGAGAAATAATGAGATTTTGAAGTGGATCGGATTGCACCAAAGTGGAAGAACCCATTATGCATGTCGAGGGTTCATGAACATCTTGCACTGACACGTTAGAATCATGAGTGGGATTAGGATCATGAAGGGGACTAGGATTGTGTAGTGGACATGGTTCAATGATAGGCTCTTCAAGAGATGGAATGGGAGAAATAATGGGATCATCAAAAGAAATGCGATCTTGGAGTGTATATGGAGCATTAGGACAAGGAGATGGAGGAACAAAAGGATCTTGTGGAGGATTTAAAGGAATAATTTGATCTTGACAAGGAGGAAGATCATTGGAATCCTCTTTAAAGGTGCTTTGCTCTTGACTTTTAATGGAATCATCGGAAAAGATGGAAGGGATATCTTTATCTTTCTTAGGAAGTGGAATGTCAATGGGATTTGAAAGGACATTGTGTTCCTGGATAGAATGGACAAGAAGAGGAGAATTATCATGAGTGTCTGGGAATATGGGGTCTTGGTCAACAATTGGATGGGATGATAAGGTTTTGGGTTCTTGATCTTGATCTTTCTCAGGGAATGGAGTGTCAATAGGACTTTGGATAGGATGGACAAGAAGAGAGGAATCGTCATGAGTGTCTGCGAATATGGGGTCCTGGTCAACAATTGGATCGGACGATAAGGTTTTGGGATCTTGATCTTGATCTTTTTTAAGACACATTTCTTCATGCTCTAAATTATTCTCTTGACATGGGGTTGGACTTTGGATATGCATGGAGGATTCTGACAAGGAATCAATGATTTGGCATGAAGGGGATGGAATTTGAACAGGACTCTCTAAAAGAGAAGCCTTTGATGGCATTAAATCTTGCATTTCCAAATAGTACAAGGGATTTGTATAAAGTTCTTGATACAACTCTTGTTGTTGTGGTTGTGTCGTGCCTTGACATTGGCCCTGTTGTTGTGCTTCTTGTGGTGGAATCATCGTTTGTAGCCTAGGTTGATATTGCAATTGAGGGTGTTGTTGATATTGCACAGGCGTCAATTGCAGTTGTGAAGTATGATAATTTGTTTGTCTTGGCACATATTGAGGCACATGTTGTTGATGTTGACGAATCAGAATTTGATGACTTTGTGCCAATTGTTGTTGTCTTGATGTAAATCCCATCATTTGCAAAAACTTTGTTTGGGAGGTTTTTGTTGTCTCTCCTTTAGATGGGGTATGGCACTTGCATTGACTTGCTGTGTTGTTTGTCCAATCCATTGTGGTTGTTGCAAGTTCAAATTAACTTGTAATGGTGCAGAAGACACTGCAACGTGTTGTTGAGTGGGATATTGTTGTTGTTGTGCATTGCTTGTTTGCGCATTCGATTGTGCCTTTTGTGCATTACTCAATTGTTGTAACACTTGTTGTTGGTACAAACCACTATTTGTGGCTCTTTGTGTTGCCATTATCAAAGGATCTGTCACAATATTTTGCATAATAGGTACTTGAGTGTTTGGCAAATATATTGAGCTTAATGGGACATAGGAACTTTGTTGCATTGTAGAATTGTTTTGGACATTGGTGAGATCAGGCATTCCAGTCGTGAAGCTTTCTTGCATCTTAGAATTTGATCCAATTTTATGCATGTGAGGAACCACTTCTTGTTGAGGGACAGCTGTCAATATTTGTGTGGTCTTCATTTGATCTTGTGTTACAGGTGTTGTGTTAAATAATGGATTATTTATTGTCTCAAATGGTGACTTTTGAGGAATAGTCACTGTCAATGCCTTTGAAGCACGTTTACTCATCAAGGTGGGTTGAGTTTCTTCTTGCACATTTTCTTCATTTGGATGTGGAGAGAAACTTAATAGCTCACCGCCTTGTTGTTTTTGCACATTGATTTGCTCACTTGAGGAGGTCACATTACTCATCATGTCAAGATATTTTTGTGGGAACATCTTGAAGACCTTGTTCAAGAATTTATCCATCTTTTTCGTCAACTTTGGATCTTGAAGGAACATATCAACATCATCAGAGGCATCCGAATCTGATGAAGAATCTGGTAAAATATTTGTATTTATTTCTTGTTGAATGCCTTGATCTGAACCAAATCCTTGTGAAAGAGTTTGTTCCTCATATAATGTTTGAGTTTGAATATCATGTTGCAGGTTCAGTTGATTCCCATCAAAAGGTGCATTTCCCCTTGGTGTTGGTGGAACACTCCCATGTCTTGGTTTCATGGGTACAAACACTGGTTCATATAATGGAGGTGGTCCAAGTTGAACCATTCCATATGGTGGTAATGATGTGCTTGATGAACCTTCAATTTGTATTGTTTGACTAGTTTGAAACTGTGAATTTGATATGTTGTCAATGGGTTGATACGTTGGTTCGCCCATCTTCTTAGATTTCGACCTTGTTTCAACAGGCATGTCACTATGCAAATGCAATATTTTTGGAATTTTTCAAGGATAATGTATGATATGCAACTAAATGCAAACTAAATAGATGAAAATGCAATCTATGGCAAGAATGCAACCTATGTTTTTGTTTGTTTTTCAAGATTTTGACAAACTTTTTGGAATGAAAATCTAAAAGAGACCTTTAGGAAATTGAAATGATGTATAGACCTCAAAGGACAAAAGGACCAAGTGACAAAAGGACAAAATGACAATGTCTCCCCTATATGCTTGGATACTAAGCTAGGTTTGACGAAATGACATTGATGACAAAAGACAAAAGTTTGATAAGGTCTAGAATTCCTAACAATGACTTAGGGTTTATTCAAAGATTTGGATTACTCAAGTATGACAAAACCTAGCTTTGAGACTATATGCAAAGGGACAATTGCTATGCAAATGACTCTAATATGATATGATAATGACTTAAGCTTAATGAAGGGACCTAGGGTATGCACATGCAAATGTATGACAATGTCAACCTAAGGCAAAACCTAAGGTTGAATTATGAAATGGTATTACTCTAATGCAAGAGGACACATGCAAATGGATGACCCTTATTGATATGCGAAAGGAGTATGACTTAGGTGAAAATCTAACCTTGGTACTTGACAATGAACTTGCAAAATGCAAACCTAGGATGAACCTAAATCAAAGTGACATGAATGTTGAGACAAGATTTTGAAAAATGTTTGACAACCATGTTTGAAGGTGTTTTGAACTTTGTTGAATGAAATACTCTTGTGTTTAACCTTGTTTTGAATCAATTTGTCTTATTTTTGAAATGAGACACAACTCCACTTTTGACAAGCAAAGAAGACAAGATATTTTAACTTAGACTCAAGACAATCATGCTCATTCACACATTTCTTATGGTAGGCAAGAACAATAGGTACTTGAGAGGTAGACTCGTTATGAGATTCAAGGAGAATACATAGATGCTTGACCCCACAGGCTCCCCTCCACGACACTCACTTCTCAGGGCAGCCAAGCATCAGTCCCCATGGAAATCTCCCCATGGCGAACTTAGTATCTCTTCAAGTATCCAAACTTGTCCTTCTCAAGCAACTAGAAGGATTTTTGGCCTCTAAATATAAGGTGTTTAGTAAGGATTTCTGTTAAGCATTACTCCTTGGTGTCACGCAAGCGTGATTGAGACATAAGACCACCAAGATACCAAATAAATGTAGTCGTGCAAGCATGATTTAGACCATGAGGCCCTACTTAGATGTTGATATGAGAAAGAGTCCAAGGGTCATCACTTCCCAAGTAACTACAATTCCCACGTAACCCTTCCTTCAAAGCTTTTGCCCATTAGGTATTTATTTATAGTGAATTAGAATGCCAAGGTATTCTAGCTGTACTCACTTTGGGTTGTTCCCTTCTCACGATTGTCACTTGCTTGCAAAAGAAAGCAAATGGTTGTGAAGGAAGGCCCTCTAAAGGTAACAAACAATCTAAGCCATGAGAATGGTATCGAAGATCTGGATTTCTGATCACCCTAAGAAGGATGAGAGCATACTCTCCTACTCCAATGTCAAACTTGACAATCAAAGCAAACACACGTTCATTCCATCCTACTTAGCAATAATACTAGGTGCCTAATTATGAATCACAAACACAAAAGTTCGGTTGAAATACAAGGCAACCTGCAAAATCACCAAGTTAGAAGTTTGATTTGCTTGGTCTTTGACTAGCGAACCTGCATAAAATGTGTTAGTAGTTTCATTTTTTTGTCTTTGTCATGTGTAATGCCAAGGTGCTGCACAGAGGATTATTACCAAAGAAACCAGAATGCAATAAACAAAAAGAAAAACACAAAGTAATTTGCAAGCAAAAACACTGGTTTTACCCCTATTTCTGGCCTTACATAGGTGCAGAATGTCTCAACACAGGCGCAAAATGCCTTACACAGGCATAGGATGTCTTTCTTGCATAGGCGCAGGATTACTCACATAGGTGCATGATTGCTTACACAGGCGCAGGATTACTCACACAGGCGCAGGATTGCTTACACAGGCACATGATTACTTACACAGGCGCAGGATTGCTTACACAGGCACATGATTACTCACACAGGTGTAGGATTACTCACACAGGCGTAGGATTACTCACACAGGCGTAGGATTGCTTACACAAGCGCAGATCCCTCCTACACAGGCGCAAAACTGTCTAGAAAGCTCTAGGTCGCCCTGGTTCTTGGGTTTTTCACCTGCAAATCAACTCAAAAGCACTCAAAAGCATGGTTAGGGGGTTAGTTCATGTCGGGTTCACCAATTAATGTAGATAGGAAATGTGGAAATCATCAAAGCAATGTAAACATTAGCCTAGTTCAATCACAAAAACTCAATTGCAATGACCAATCCTAATTACATTCAATGAAAACATGAAAACAAGACATTCAAGACTGAAAACTAAGCAAACCAAATGCAGATGTCTCCTTCATGTGGCTCCATTGTCCTTCTTTCTCCTTCAAATAGCTTTGTTTGTGGATCTCACCTACTAGTGCATAAGCATGATGTGAAAGCAAGTAGACAAGATGAGATGACAACATAAGGGTACTAGAAGCGTGATTGATTCGATTCGACCAGGGACTTTGATTGAAGAAATTCATCCAATTTATAGACAAATTGGAGAAAAGATCAGATTAGCATGAAAGTGATTCGAATGGAAATTCAAATCAGGAATAGCAAAATTATGACAAGTGTATGACAATTTATGACAATTTATGACAATTTATGACAAACTGCTATGCAAGAATTTATGACAAGATTTTGAAATAGAAATAGACATTAGAAGCAATTAGAAAATTGGAAAATTAGGTAAATTAATTAAAAAAATTTCATTCATTAATTAATTCACAAAGAGAGGAGAAATTAGTTAGCCAATTAAATAAACATTTAATTGTGACAAGAAGACTTAGGATAAATAAATAAATTATTTAACCTAGAGGGAAAATGACAAACAAGGTTAAATGAATAAATCATAAAACCTTAGAAGATGAATTAGAAATGCAAGGACGACAATTAGGTCTTGACAAAAGATAATTGATGTCGATTTGATCATGATTCTGATTAACAAAGGACCAATGTTGACAAATGATTTGATTGATAAATGTGCCAATTGATGAGGAACAATGACTAATTGATCCAAATTGACTTGATTGAGAAGGACGATGATCGATGACAAACCGATCACAAAATGACAAGATTGACAAGTTGATAAGGATCGACTAAAATCATGACTAAAAATTGTTATCGACAAGACCTAATTTGAAAGCGAGAAAAATGAGGAATGCAGAAGAAGGACTCGATGCTCGCAAATGATAAAGACCAAGTGCGCAACATGGAAGAAATGTTAATGCGACACAAAAACCCTAAAATAAGGCAATGCGCAAATGTTAAAGTATGATTCCGCAAGCATTGACCATTTTTAGACGTCTACACAAATGATTGTTCATATAGATGATGTGAAGGGTAAAATTTGATTTGGCAATTTACAACATAGAAGGGAGAAATCACCAAATCAATTTCTCTTAAAACCTTTACATTCCAAAGAGGGAAGGGAATCCACTAGATTCAGTCATAAATCGAACAAGGACTGAATATTGACTGGATTGATTAATTATTGTGGGGTTTTCCTCTCTTTTGTAAGTTGAAATGCCGAATTAAGGTGAAGTGCTGAAAAATGAAGGTAAAAATAAGGAAAAAGTGAGCTACAGATGTGATATTTTTGCGTGCACTTGGATTTGAGCAGTATAAGCCGAGCTAGATCTGATCCTCAAAAAAATCCTAAAAACTCAAGACCATGGCGCATCAGAACAGTCCTTTTAACTTTTCACATGCGAAAGGAGGATGATTCGTCTTTGTAAACAAAACTTATCCTGAAGAGTACAACTCTGTACCTATTTCATGCACAAAGAAAGAAGGCGAAAAGGGTTGGGAATAGGGGCACTCCTTAGGTTAGACCCCAATTTTAGAATTAACCATAAATTTGAAATAAAGATAATTTAAATGACTATAAGGAAATATTCTCCTTTTGAGAGAGATGCTGAATTATGACTGAAAATTGAATAATGGTACCTCCTTGTGAAGTTTTTCTTGCCTCCACATGGAATTAGGGTTTCATGAAATAGGATGTAAATCTCCACTTCAATGCTTGAATCTTGACTTTATTTATGCTCCAAGGATTTAAGGAAGACTGAAAATTCTCAATTTCTCTTGAATACTTGAATGCTTTATCTCATGTGTGCTCTTTCTAATTGATGGATGCTTGTGTGTCCCTCCGAATGAGAGGGCAAATCCTCTTTATATACTTTCCTGTCAGGAAAATTGTTTAATTTTTTGACATGAGCCAACATAGAGAGGGGAATCTCGCTCAAATTTGAAATGCAACATTGGGTTTTGAGGGGTCCTAACTTAGAGTGGACCATGGTGTGGCATCATGGTCCTAGTGAGGGCCATGGTGTGGTGCCATGGTCCTGCCCTATTTTGGGGTAGGCTTAAGGTGCTTGATAAGGTGCATTTTGAGTTTTATGGTATTTGTGATGTTTATGACCATAATCAGGTCTTCAATCAGGCCAAGGGGCGCAAACACTAAGGTGAAGACCCAAATGTGGTCAAAATTGCAAAGGGATGCAATTTTAGGACACTACAAATGAAATTATTGAAGGAGTTTCAACCCATGTTTTCAGAAGGTGGTCTCAAGGGCTTAGGTGAGATAGTATTCAAACTCCACTTATGCAGTTATCACCCTAGTCTACCACCAACTTGCATGGTGATTATGAAGAAATGTCTAAAAGGGATACAAGTCACATTCCAAGAACAGTTCTAGATACTCATCAAAATGGGATGAGTATAGAGGATCAACCTCAGAGTGATGAAAATGATGATATTAGAGAGCTGGTTGGAAAACAATTTATTGCAAATAATGAATTCATTCATACTCATGAGTTTAGAATATTTTTGTACAATTAAAACTAGTAAATTGCTCAGGCAAAGTGTAGATGAAACCACTACAAAAAATGAGGATGATTTGCTACAGAAACTCTAGGATAATGTAAACAGAGAAATTAGTAGCATGACCGCTATGAGGGGAAGACAAATTGTACAAGAGGTAGGGATAGTTATCGTTCTTGGATGGGATATAATTGCTTCCATAGTTTTTGATAGCTTTATAAAAAATCAAAACACAAAGAAAAACATGTTGCTTGAAGATGTGAATCGCATTTACTCGATCTTAGGATTTGTTCTCGATCAAAAGGCCTTGTTACAGTGGGTGTTGTACCCAAAGGATAAGATGCCCACCCTTGTTGATATTGATAAAGTTTTTGGTCACATTCTAGTCAAAAGGGTTGGGGAAATAGACCCTATGGTTGTTTTTGATTTGAATATAAATGTTGCAAAGTTTAACAAGGCATAGATGGAACATCTAGTCAAGGAAAGGGACACCTACAAAGCTAAGTATTAAATATCCAAAGAATTAAGATTGCAAAGTGAGGAAATGATAAAATCAATTGATGACAAGGGGGAATTCTAATTTGAAGATGAACAACAAAATTTCCAAGCATTACAAGATGCAAACTATTGGAAGTACAAGGATAAGAGGAAAATTAATGAAAAAGGTCAACCATAAAATAAGACTATATACTATATGATAACAGAATTGGTTACGCATAGGTTCAATGAGATGATGATCTAATCAAATAGTTATTGGAATACATATGCAGGTACCTTCAAATCTCTCAAGGAACATAACAGGCTCGGGGACCGAATAAAAGAGAAGATGGAAGAATTAAAGTTGGAAGATCCAATTGCTTCAGATAACTCCAAAAGGATAAAAATGATTCTTGCAAAACATCAAGAATTTCACAAAGATCTTGTCGAGGAAATGGAATGCCTCAATAAAGAACACATAGAGGGCCTCCCAACTGTGTTGCATGGTGATAATGGTGTTAGAGTATTCGGGTATTTACTTGATTAATTAAACAATATTTGTTTAATTATTTAAGTTCCCTTTATCTCTTTTACACTTAAGCTAACTTTAGGTGCATAATAATTAATTCTTTTATTAATTATTATTTGCAAACCTAGGTTTTCCCTTTTAGGTTTTCTTGACCTATTAAAGGTTGAGTTCATTCTTTTCATTGCAAGAAGAAGAAGGTTTTTTACATTACACATTTTGTAAATATTGAGCTCTCTCTTTTTGAGCATATTTTCTGTGTATTTCTTTCTTTTGTGATTTGCTTCCTTGCTTCTTCTTGTAACAGGTTTTTTAGCTTTCAGAGATCATTTGGGCTCCTGTGGTGTTGTATTTTCTCAACTCCAACATGGTATCAGAGCTTCAGATTTGCAGCTATCTGTTCTTGTTTTGAGTTTTTTTGCATTGGAAGCAAATCTGGGGTTTCAGGTATTCTTTTTATGTACTTAGGGATTGACCTTTTTTGTGAGCACTTTGGGCCTAAACGGACCTCACCATCATGCTTAGAAGGCCTAAAAACCCCTATGGTCATATAAAATTTGACCTATTTTGGTTCCTGAGCCTCTGGGAGTATTTTTTCTCCAGATCCAAGCCATACGACCTTGGCACGCAGTTCGAGAAAAAAAATTCAAAATAAAATATATTTTTGCCTTTTTACGGCATGCAGGCCGAAATTTGATTTTTTGTAAAAAAGTTGAAAAAAAAATAAAAAAAATCAAAAGGCGATTGTTTTTCTTCTTATGTGCAGGGTACCGGGCTGACAGTCCAGCCACTGTACGGCGACTGAACCTGTCATTCTGGCCCCCTGCCGGCCCTGGCTCACTGGCACCCTGGTGGCCCTACTTCTGGCCCCCACCGATAGCTCTCTCCGGCCCCCAGCGGCCTTGCTCCCTTCGGCAGCTCTCTGCAGCCCCCGCTACCACCTCAGCCACTGCCCACAGCTGTCACTCCTATTCTCAACTGCCACTGCTCCCTGGCCCGCCTCCACTCCGCTGGCCTCCCTGCAGCCGCTGTTGCTCCCCCACCCACTGCTCGCGCTCAGTCGTCGCTCCACCCTGCGGCCACCTCTCTCTAGCCCACCTGCAGCCCTGGCTCCACCACCCAGCTGCCAGGGTCCCACCAGCCCACCACCGGAGAGCCACCCATTGGCCACCAGAGTACTACCCGACCACCAGACTACCTTTTTTGCCTCTTTTAGGGGGGGTTTGGTTTTTTGGCATTATCTTGGGCATACATAGTCATTTTTTCAAAAACAAATAGGCGTCGGAAAGCTGGTTCCAAGCCCGACCTCGTCATGTTGGTAATTTTTTCTAATTTTTCTGTTTGACTATGTTTTTTTCCAGTCAAAGTGAGGTCTCTTTTTTGCACTCTAGGGGACATAGAATGAGCATCCGAACTCCATTTTTTGAAAAGTTTATATTTTTGGAAAGCGTGTGCTGTGTACTTTCCAACCATATAATTTTTATTTCCAGATTCTACTCCATGCATATTTAATTCATTTTTTTTCTTTTCAGCACTCTGGTGGATATCTTGGTTGTTTCAGGTCCGAGGATCTCTTGTTTGGTTTGGATGTCTCTATTTTGGTTCTTGTTTCTATTTCCAGTATTCTTATCATTGTAGCTTGTATTTATGCAAATGCACTAAGATAAAGTGCCATCATGCATTGTTTACTTGGGATCTTGCATATCTTGTGCCTTGTTGTACATGCACTACTTATAAAGTGCCATGAGGGGGTTGATGTTTGCCTATTATTTGCCATCTTCCTTTGTCCAGTGAGTGTTCCTTCCACGACATTCACCTCATGATGTATGTCAAGTGAGTGTTCCTTCCACAACACCATGTACTTTTCTTAGCACGTTTGATGTTCCTGGTTCTTCATCATGCAGGTCTTGTTGGCAGTTCTTTTCAGTGTACTTGTCCCTCTCCCTCTTCAGCATTATGGGGAGGTTTGTCATGTTCATTCTAATGCTTCCATGGTTTGATTGATCAACTCTTCAGGCTTTGGTGTTTTCATGCCATCTGTATCTTTGATTTTAGTTGTTTGCCTTGTTTGCCTTCTGATTCGAGTAGTGTCATTTGAGGGCACTCATATAGATCATAGTCTTCTCTACCTGGTCATGTTCTATTTCAGTGGAGGTTCTTCAAATCAGCAGTTATTCTTCGACAGAGTTTGTAGGTTCTTCATGCTTCATTGGTGTTCTTTTCCATCTCTTTTTGGAGTAGAGTTTTTTCCCACGTGGTTTTCTCGATTTCTCCAGTTTATAGAGATTTCATTGTATTTGGGTACCTGATCAGGCCTTGTTGCCGGGACCCATCTTTCTTGCTTTCAGTAGCTGTTCTAGGTTTTAGCTTCTCCCTAAGTCTAGCTTAAGGGGGGGTGTTAGAGTATTCGGGTATTTACTTGATTGATTAAACAATATTTGTTTAATTATTTAAGTTCCCTTTATCTCTTTTACACTTAAGCTAACTTTAGGTGCATAATAATTAATTCTTTTATTAATTATTATGTGCAAACCTAGGTTTTCTCTTTTAGGGTTTCTTGACCTATTAAAGGTTGAGTTCATTCTTTTCATTGTAAGAAGAAGAAGGTTTTTTACATTACACATTTTGTAAATATTGAGCTCCCTCTTTTTGAGCATATTTTCTGTGTATTTCTTTCTTCTATGATTTGCTTCCTTGCTTCTCCTTGTAACAGGTTTTTCAGCTTGCAGAGATCATTTGGGCTCCTGTGGTGTTGTATTTCCTCAACTCCAACAAAAGGTCATTAATCCTAGTGGATCGATGGAAGGATATGTTGGCAAGGAAGCTTCCCCAAGCCTTGGAGAAGATCAACAATGAGGTACATATAGTGGATAACATGAAAATCATCATGGACGAGTGGTACTAGGAGTATATCATGAGGCACTACAATACCAATATGGATACCTACGAGAAGCACAATTATGTTGATCATATAGGAGTTGTTAAACTTTTCTTATTAGAATAATGAAGACAATACTATTAATTAAAGATTTGTAATTAAGACACACTTTTCACATTAAGACATGTTATTTTAAATTTAATGGTCTTTCCTTATAAAAGGAAGATTGTTTGTTGTTATGGAGGACATGAAAAAACTTTTGATACTGACAATTGACCTTTTTTTTGGGTTTATGTTGATATTGTGTATGGAATATCATTGAGTTCCTCTATTATTCAGTTAACTTGTTATTTTGATTACAATAAACAAAACTACTCAAAATGCTTCTGTACGTGGTGGTTGTCTTATTATTTCAGTCTACTGTATTAAGGATATTGTGGATTGATCAAGGGCTTCTTTATCTTTGGGTGATTACTATGTTTGGTTCTTTCAAGGAAAGATTAAATACACCATAATAGTCATTATAATAGAGATAAATCATCAAGCATGATAAATTGAATAGTTGATAGACTTGCATTAGGTGTGAGGTTAAAAATTGTCTAATAAGGAAAAAAAGATATAATCAAGAACCTGCTTGACTCTTGCCCAATAGAGAGAAGGAACTGATCTTAGAATTTTAAAACTTATTACACTCTTGTAAGTATTTCATTTTTGTGTACATTATAATTAATAGGCCAAAAATAAATCACACTTTAAAATCAATCTTCTCTAATTCGTTCAAGGTAAACCCGCCTAGGTACTAGTAGAACCTAAAGAATAGGGAGTTAGCAACCAAGTCTGGTTCATTCCATTAGTTGGCCTAAACTAACTGTTGAACTTAATCATAGAATTTGGCCCATTCTTATAGTCCAACAAAACTTACAGT
The DNA here is from genome assembly GCF_030272615.1 of Cryptomeria japonica. Classification (NCBI taxonomy): domain Eukaryota; kingdom Viridiplantae; phylum Streptophyta; class Pinopsida; order Cupressales; family Cupressaceae; genus Cryptomeria; species Cryptomeria japonica. The sequence goes on along the minus strand of NC_081412.1, from coordinate 143,355,255 downwards.
TTTGAGCTCCAACAAATGGACCCACCTTGAACTCATTGAGAGCCTTATGCAACTTCTTTGCTAACAGACTTGCATAATCAAAGGGTCTATGATGATCTCTATTTTGGATATCCATACATAAAACCAACATCCAATTGGAGATGAATAGCTCAACATATACACCAAAAACTTGACACAGAGCATATATGTGTCCTTGAAATAACCAAAAAATATCAATGGTATATGTAACTTGGTCCCTTGGAGTAAGGGCCTTCTCATCCCTTGTTAGGTGCCCTGGCCTAGAATAATGGAATCTTGCTCCTATATAAACCTTCATGAGATTAGTACTCTTTAACCAATTAATCTTCATTTAAAGGCCAATTTTCTCTCTCATCTAGCATGAAGACTTATTACAATTGTTTTATTATTAATTGCAACCAACCTCCCTTAATCCTTTGCTAATATTTCTCTCACACCTTCCCTATGATTATTGGTGATATACCTTACCAAGTCAACATTTACAAAAACATTTTATATAACTTTTCTTCCTAATTTTAGATTCCAAATATGTACACTGGAACTCATTCTTTCTTCTTGTTATAATATCTCCCCCAAAGGCTAAAACCACAAGGCTCCATTATAGGGTCTCTACATGTAACTGTGAAGTCAATTAAAAAATTCCTTAGGCCTGGAACCGACTTTGGCTCTCTTCTGAGTAGCTATTGACCCAGGAAGTTGAGAGATAATATCATTAGAAAACTTCTTTGTCCTTGCTAGATGATTCAACCATTTTTGGTTCTAGGGTTTCAGTTTAAACAAAAGTCAATTTCCCACACCTCGGGTTTCAAATTTGAGTTGTGAGGAATACTCTACAGGTGCTTAACTACACACAATTATAGACAAAACTCAAAGCAAAGAATATTGGACATGCACTAAAGCATTGAGAGAAAGTTTAATTATTAGCTAGCAAAACCTAAGGTAAAACCCTAATATACAAGAAATCACATCACAAAGATTATAAAAAGTGCAATAATTATCAGAATAAACTTTGCAAGATCAATGTGAATTGATTTGATCAACAATATGTCTTATAATGGTTTAATTGAGTCATTAATTGTAGGCATCTAATTGTTTGTTTCATGAAAACTAGTCATTGCAATTCATATTTGAACATTGTGACAATAATAGCTATTTATCTATTTCAGGTGACAACCAATGAAAAAAAAAACGCAACAACTTATAAACTCTCCTTGCATGGATACAAGCTTGTCAAAACTGATTACCTTTTCTTAATCATGCAACAACGTATGAATCATAGCCATTGAATATTTTATATAGTGTCCACCTTTAAAGTACACCATTTGGTTGACCACAGTGCTATGAAGTTAACATTTACGAGCTACTTTTACTAGTCATGCAACAACATGAGCTTTCATGTTCGTTAATCAAGCTTGATATGGATGTCGTTTATCTAGCTGATCAAGATAGGATCCATGAGATCAATTGGCCAACCATAGAAGAGGTTCAAACATTTGCAAGACTATGATAGGTCTAGGTGTGATGATTTGTTCGTGGTGTGGGTCACCATGCCACATTTGCGAGGCAAGGTTGTGGAATTAAGATGATCGTGCATCTTTTGCTAATTCCACAAGGATTTGGACCATAGATCAATAAAAAAGAAGCACAAACTAGAAGATTGAAGACTTTGATTATGGGCTTGTAGGCTTAGCCCCAATGAGCAAGTTCTCTTAATCACGCGACAATGTGCAAATTTGGATTGTCAATTCAAGCACACCCGCATGGTTAATAATACAAAGATAAAAGCCAAAGCGAATCAGAAAATCTAACATAAGCATTTGGTTGACACAATGTTATAGAAGGCATAAGGTATGACTTAAATGACTAGGAACTGCCTATAGAGAGTCAACTTTAAATTAGAATGAATCAAAAGAAAAACCTTTATACAAGGAGTTAGGGTTTAGGGCTTAAGGCAAGATGAACACGACCTCCTATTCTTAGACCCTAAAACTAGGAACAATATAGTGTTTCAAGCAAAATTTGACCTCCCAACACCTTGCAAGCTAGGGATTTAGGGTTTAAGGGCCTAATAGGACTTAGGACAGAGACCAAACCATGGAGATGAATGAAAATATTGACCAAAATTTAAGGTGCTACCAAGAAGGAGAGAGGGAGAGAGAGGGTGAGAGGGAATCGTATATATATGTGTAGGTATGTATATGATGTAGCCAATTTAAAACATAAATGACATCAATAATAAAAAGATGAAGAGTCACCAGAATGGATCATTTTTTCTTCACTATTTTCCTCTTGCAATATGTTTTTACAACAAAAAGAAATTACAATATGTTGGTTAATAGATTTGTCTTTCACACAATTTAATTCTTTAACTTCAGCATGACCATAAACAAAAGACAAAACACACCAACAGTTGGATAATTGCTTAAACAGCTAACGTCTGTATCTAAGTACAACTCCCCAAGAATGATTTTCAATAAGCTTAGGTTACAACAATTTATATGCACACTTTTTACCAAAAAGCATTAAAGGTATTTAAGCATTCATTTGTCAACACAAAATGAATACCACAAATATTTTTAAGCATAATTTTTTTTAAAAAGCTCACAAACTTTCATTCCTTTAATTGGCAAGACAAACATTTCAAAAGTTTTTATTTTTGCACATTCACATACACTGCGTCAGAAAGATGACAATTTCCACAATTGAATCAAATCTTCACACAGATTCACACTTCAATTCATAAATACACAGATTTAAAAGACGGAATATGCTGCAATTTCATTCACAGATCAAATTGTCTTTCCTTCAGAATACATAGCACTGCAAAAATATAAAGCTTATGTCCTATCTCAACCAAAAAAATTCAGAACTTTTACAAGAATTATAATAGTATATATAGCCACTAGGCCATGATAGTTCATTACAATTAAAACTAGAGTAAAATGTCTAACTCTCCCCGAGAGTCAAAGAAATCTATCCCTATAACTAAAAAGAAACTACCAAAATAGGAAAGCAGCATAAGCCATGAGCAACGACTATGTGATCAAGCTACAACAGTCGATGTGGCATCCACTTGTTTCTCCTGAGGCAAAGGAGTGCTACGGATATTGCACCATTCCAAATGAGTTGTAGAGAAGTTGAGGATGGGCTGGTAATGTGGAAGACCAATATGAAGTATTCACTGATTCCAAACCTCCTTCTTCTTTCTCATCTATACAAATTTCCCCTTATGTGTCTCGAGATGATCAAAGCAAACAGCCAACATGGATTCAATTTGTGCAATTTTTGAGAAGTCTTCTATTGTTAAGGATTTTGCTTCTTTGATTTGTTGAACTTGATCCTTGAAGGCTTGAATTATATTAGCTAAATCTTCAAGTGTCTGCCTATCATCTTTCAGGAGTTGAATATCTATGCACTTCATATCTTTTTGCATAATATAAACTAATTCTTTTAACTCCTTCAAAATTTTGATTGATTCTTCATGCCCCTATTCAATAATTGAGTTCCTCCATTCGATATTTTCTTTTCATACAAAAAGCACATTATCGTCTAGACCATGCGTTGGTTTTTCTTCCAGGAAGTTCATGACTCCATACCTTTGAGTATTTCTCATTTGTTTCAGCACAGCTACCCATTTGGTTTTCTCCTTCTCCCAAGTGATTATTTATGTTTCTAATTCCTTGCCCATAGACTCTACACTTCCAAATACCTTAACCAGATTAGAGATGTAGCTTGTTTCTTGTTGAGAAATTGATTCCAGCCACTCACTAAAAACATCTGCTACCATTCAACTTCTCTGAACCTAATCAAGCAATTTCTGGTTCATTGGTGACTTTGAATCAAATGACAAAGGTATCTAGGAAAGAGGTTGTGGATTGGGATCTTCTATGGAATTGATGTACTAAGCCATCTACATTATAATCTGTTTCATTTAATTCTTATCTTTTTTGTCCTTCCAAGCCCTGGTCAGAATTCTCTTGGTGGAGGTCTCTAGGTGTTTGGCGTCTACAGCTCGAGAGGCCACCCCTAAATCAAATTTCTCAATAATAAAGTCCTTTTCAGTGACGGTCTCAGCATCTTTATCCGTTGGAGGTCGAGCTTCCTCTGCAACCCAAGGCCATGTTTGATCATCTACATCTATCATTGCTTCAGTTTTGAGTTTCTTGGACTTTGACGTTCTCCCGAAACATTTACTAACCATATCTTCCATTGGAATAGAGATTGGAACTACATTTTGTTTCTTGCTAAGTGAAGTGCTTAATCATTTGGGGATAGTAGATGTCTCCTTGGGTGGAGGTATTTGCTGGCTAGTGACAACAACAACCATGGCATTTACAAAGTCCCCTGCTTCTTGAATCTCCTTTCCCTTGTCAGTAGCATCAACAATGAGCTTGTTTGGTACTTGGGCATCCATTGTCCCTTGAATTTTTTCTTCAGAGTCCAAATCTACCACAAGTGGATTTGTGGGAAGTTTCTGACTGTTCTTCTTACTATAGGAGTGTGTGACTCGAACATGGGAGGAACTTAGAGAAGATTCTCCTAAGTTTGAAGTTTTAATTTTCTTGGTCCTCTATTTTTCATTAGCTGCAACATCAATAGAAATGTTAGAAGAGGGAAAGGATACTTGTGAAGCTGCACAAGTTCAGCCAACTTTTCTACTCCTTGATGCAAAAATGGACTGTTGTCCAAAATGAATATCCTTTAGCCATCTTTCAGTCCATCTAATAACATTAAAGGTTTTAGCTTAAATGTTGTCATCTCCGTTTCTATCCCAATCACCTTCTGGAATAGGTTGCCCCTGTATCTTCTCATTGAACTCGGGATCAACAACTTTTTTGCCCTCATCCTCTTGTACATTGGAGGCATTCATAGATAGACCAATCATCACAATCTGTTGAACTGTGAACCTAGTCCACAATCTCTTTTTGACTTCAAACTCATCAATACCAACATTCAATTTTTCTATGGCATACCTTCGGCTATCAAATTTGCGTCTAGCAACATATGACTGCAAATTGAACTTCTTGAATTCAAGTTCAAGATTTAAAGCATCTGAAATAGATTTACAACTATAATAACCCAACTCTACTAGAAAAAAAAATCAAGACTTCCCTTCATTTCTTTTATCAATGTAGGCGAGCTATCGACTGACCTCAATCAAAATATAACTATCCAAAGCATACCTGGGTAACCTGAAAGGTTCACCCTGAAAGCTGCCAACTCTAACATAAGTGAACTGAGCAAACTGAATGAAGAAATTACCATAGATACCTTCAAATTCCATCACTTTTGTTGATAATATTTTATTTATGTTACCTTGCAAATCATGAACCAGTCTACCTGCAAAAATATCGTTCCACCTCATGCAGTTTTCAACATATTTATGTTGTTGCAAGTGAGGGTAGTATTCATAAACCCTTATCCCATCAACCCAGGGTTCATGGTATAAACCATTCCAGTCTCGAGTGCAGGTGAGCATATAAAATAGTTACAAGGACATATTAAAATTGCACATCCCTACAAATTTTTTTAAGCCCTCATGTAATCTCTCTACAATAACTTGCCCCCAATCTAGATAAATGCTTCCATTCAACATAACTTGAATGTAGAAATACATCCAAGCTTCCCAATAGAAGGGATGAGCATTTCCCTTCAATTTGTTCAACAAAATAACAATATCCCGCACTTCTATTATAAAATGTTCTCTAGTGAGTGGCCTCGACAACCTAGAACCTCCTTTTTTTGATTTTTGGCAACCAATTTCTAGCAATTATGCTTTTGTAGGTACTCTTCTTCTCGAAGAAGAAAGAGTATGAGGTACCAATGGTCTAGTCTTTGTACAGATCCTTATGGGGAATTTCCATGGCTTCCATTACAGTCTCCCTATCAATTTTCAACAACACCTTTCCATTGATATCTGTAATACACCTTTGTTATACATCATACTAGTTCATGCATTCTAAAACCAACTCTGGGCACAGTGCCACAACAAGAAACACAGTGGCTTCAATCAAACCACTTCTTGCGATTTTCTCCATCATGGAATTCTGATCTGGATTCTTAGCTCTTTCTAGGAAGTTAGTGAGGTCTGCTTGCGCTAGTGAAGTGTCACCCATATCCGGTAGTGAGCTAATCAAATAGGAAGTACGACCCAATTTTGGCAGAGTTGGCCTCATGATGGCCCCTCTCATACTTATCACACAACTTCAAGAATAAAATGAATTCCACTATTACAACAAAGGAAATGGACAACAACTAGCTTCTGAGCAAGAAAATACAACAAGAGAAGAAATAATTGAAACTAACTTGATCCTGACAAAAAATTCCCAAAACCTTCTGAGTGTAGATACAATACCTCCGGCCTTCTTCTCCTTCACAGCTACTGAGAAAATACTTGAGAGATTGCTATCTTTTACAACAAAAATGAATAAAATTTCACTCAAATCCTTGCTAACTGCACTAATTAAGTAAGTTCGTGTGAATTGACACTTGATTTGATGGATATCCGACATGCATTTAATTTTGGTTCACTCCATTACATGCCACACAAATTACCATAATTACTTGCCATAATTAGAAACTGAAATCCCAAACTTCCCAGAATATTCCCTTTCCTGCCATCATTTTCCCTCCATGATACGTGCAACACTTCTGAATGAGGCCTCAAATTATGAATTTTGAACATTGAACCTTGAACCAAGAACTAAAAATTTCAAGGGTTCAAGTTCAACTTTGAGAAGAAACATAGAACACAACCTAAAACAATCTTCATTACATAAAAAAATAAAAGACAACGAACGAGCAAAGATAAGACTGACACACAACTAACTTTGAACCTTGAACCTTGAACCTTGAACCAAAAGGTTTAAAGGGTCAAGTTCAACATGAACTTTCAACAATAGTGCTCGCCTTTTACCATGAAACAAAGCCACAAAGACAACTAACTTTAAAGCGAACATTGAACTTGAACTTTGAACTAAGACAAGGTGCAATCACTTAAGTTCTAAGGAAGGAAACACACAACCGAAAAGGAAAATAATATTTAAAGGATGAATTTTGAATTGAAACTCAAAAAAAAAGGGGGACTAACACAATATCAAGTAATGTGAAAATTACCTTTTCGGTAGTTTTTGACAACTTTCAGAATTTGCCATTTTTTTGGTAACTTCCGAACCTATCCAGAAAATCGTGAAAACCTCTGAATATCTAAAAATCAGAACTTTGACACAAATTTGCAAATTTCTAAACTAATAACTTCCAAACTTATCAAGAAAATCTTGAAATATTCTAAATATCTAAATTTCATAATTTCAACACAAATTGCCAACTTTTCAAAGTAATAACAATCATGAATTTGAAAATAACTAAAAAATCAACTTTCTAAAATCTATGGAGAAATTTCGACAATGCTCTTTTTAAGCCCTTGCATCATTCTCCTCTAGTTGAAAACAATACAACTCCTACAAGATATTGTCCTCAAACTATTGTCACTTGCCTTGATCCAACTTCTTCAACTCCCACTCTATAATCCAGGAGCCATCTGTTGGTCATAATCCTTCCCACTGTAGAAAATACTTGTTGTATTACCCATGTTGAGTGGCAATGATCTTATTGTCTAGTATCTATGCAATTTTATCTTTATGTTTATTTGGAATCCATTGTTTCCTATCAAATTCACCTTCATTATCCTCATCATGAGTCTCACCATGGAAAGCATATAAGTATTAAATATTAAATACAGGTGAAATATCTAAATGCTTTGGTAGATCTACCTCATAGAAATTATCATTAATATTCTTAGTCATCTTGCAAGGGCCAATATTTTTGTACCTAAATTTATTCGAAGTACTTGTGGGAAATCATTCTCTTCTTGGATAAACCATGTATAATCACATTCACCATAAACCTTATGTATTCTACTAGCATTTATTATAGCTTTGTACCTATCATTTCTCTCCTATGGCTTTTGTTTCTACAATTGTTGAAGATTCTCATTGTAGGATTATTTAGAATAAATAATGATGCAATCAAGGTAGGGAGATCCAATGAAGGACATCCCATCCTTGCAGCCTAACACAAACACCATGCAAGATATACCAGTAACTGGTGAAACAACACCAGATATAGCAGAAAGAACAACCGGTAACATCACAGAACACATAACCAGTAAAATAGTAAGAACAAAACTTATAACAATCTGAAGAATTACATATTCCACATGTTGGACTACAACCCATGTTTACAAAATAACTCTTACAATTTAGATCTATGATTTGCATATCATCCTCTCAACAAATCATCATCTAGTAACAACTTCCACTATTTTGCACTGATCCGGACCTCACCCATCTCAACTTCAGTCTCCCTGGACCAAAATATTGCCGGAATCAATATACAAATCTATGATTCACAGATCTTCTGCTCGACGAATAGGTCTTCGGTAACAGTCTACACTGTTCTACACTGATCCGAACTTCAACCATCCCAACTTCAGTCTCCTCGAACTAGAATCTCTCTGAAAACTACATGTTGCTTGATCTATAACTTCAGTCTTTTATCTTCTATCTTCTATCTTCTCAAATGATTCAAAAACTTCTATTTATACCATCCGCAAATAATAATAACTTGATCAAGTCAGCCCAAAGACCAACCGGTTCATGGAATGTGCTAACAGTAACATGTCGACTAAAATCATTAAGAACAACTTCCAATGCACAAAATATCACGCGGTTCTCTAGGAACACCAGAAAAGACACAAGAAACATAAATCAATGATCCGCAAGTCACGAAGATCAACCGCAACCCGATCCAACTTCTCTCAACACACTGCCAAAGTAACCGGTAAGAACACATCAAGCAAGCCAATACCGGAATCGATATCTCACCAGAATTAAATCCAAATGCCATGAAAATCAAATATGACAAAGACAAAGAACTCAAGGGAATAAATCCAAATCCACAATGCTAAACTCTCAAACACAAAGAAATGCCATGATCTCCAAGCAATTCCACTGCTAACTACTGAACCAGTAAGAACTACATCAGTGCTCCTGCATCAGACTCTCGTGGTTAATTGAAAAGTGAGTCCCATCACTTGATCTGGTTCGGCGATCTGAACAAGTCCACAAGTTGCCTCAACTTCCTCTCCAACCAACCGGTGCATAACCGGGTTTTCCTCCAACACCAGGTTCATAAACCAGCTCTGATACCACTTGATGTAGTGAAGGTATTGAGATCCAATGAAGGACATCCCATTGTTGCAGCCTAACACAAACACCATGCAAGATATACTGGTGTAGCATAGGAAATAGGAATTATTAAAGCAATATATATAAAGACATATTAATCATTATTAGCTCAATCACAAACACACATTGCAATGATCTAATCCTAAGCACACTCAATAGAGACATGAAATAAAACATTCAAAAGCAAAGATCATGCAAACCAAAGATGGGATTCAAATGCTCCTTCATGCGGCTCCATTGTTCTTCTTTCTTCTCCAAATAGGTTTGTTGTGGATCTCACCTTCAAGTGCATACACCTAATTGTGAAAGCAAGATTGACTTTGACACAAGAATACTCGAAGTGTAAATTCAATAGTTTGATTAAGGATTCGCAAAAATTAGGGCTTGATTTTAGAAAATCATCCAATTTATAGAGAAATTGGAGAAATGACAAGATTAGCATGATCCAATTCAAATGGAAATTGCAAATCAATATGACAAATTATGACAAATTATGCACTTTCTATGCACAATTTGTTGATTGATAATTTATGACAAAATATGACACATTCTATGTCAAAATTGATTGATTGTCAATTATGACAAATTATGACAAATTGAAATGTCATTCCCATAGAATTAGGAGATGAAATAGGAGGAAATTGAAATTAAGAATTTAGAAAATTAAGAAATTAGAGAATTAGGAATTTAGGAATTAAGAAATTGATAGAAATTAGAAATTAGGTAAATTTAATTAATAATTTGTCATTTATTAATTAATTCACAAAGAAGAATAATTAGCCAATTAAATGAACATTTAATTGTGACAAGAAAACTTAGGATAAATAAATAATTTATTAATCCTAAAGGAGGAAATGACAAATCAGGTTAAATGATGAAATCACAAAACCCTAGAAGATGAATTAGCAATGCAAGAATGACAATTAGGTCTTGAAAGATAATTGACTCGATCATGATTTAATTTTGGATTGATAAATGACCAATGTGATAAATGATTTAATTGATAAAATGCGCCAATTGACGAGGAACAATGACAAATTGATCCAAATTGACATGATTGAAGAGGACAACGATCAATGACAAATCGATTGTAAAATGACGAGATTGACAAGTTGATAAGAGATTGACAAGATCGACCAAAATCATGATTAAAGATTGTTGTCGACAAGACCAAATTCGAAAGCGAGATAAATGAAGAATGCAGAAGAAGGACTCAATGCTTGCAAATGATAAGGACCAAGTGCGTGACATAGGAGAAAATGTTAATGCGACGCAAAAACCTAAAATGAGGCAATGCGCAAATGTTAAAGTATGATCCCACAAGCGTTGACCATTTTTAGGTGTCTACATTTTGCCCCTCTTTGAGACAATGCAATTTTAAGCGTTGTTTCAAAGAACAATAATGAAAATGCCCCAGACAATGACAATGACATATGCATGCCCCCTCGAGGAATTGGCCGGAAACATCTAGAAAATAGGCCAATTGATCGATAAGAATGATAGAAAATGATAGGATCAAACGGATTAAATGGACTGATGGAAGAAATGTTAGTGAGAAGAAAATGAAACAGAGGACAGTTAGAGACGAAGAAAAACTTGCTTTCAGTATTGCACTTTGTAGGTGAGAACCTTTATTTTTATGTAGCAAAACGGATGCGTAGCATCATGGCATTGAAGGCCAGAGCTGAAATGCAACCCTTTTTGTAAAAGACAGACACATCATAGACAAACAACAATCACAATCAAAAAAGAAAAAGACCATGAGCCATCCCGGTCACTCTAAATCACTCAGTGACATCATCGAGCAACATAGGAACATGACCGAAGCTAAAGATAAATCAATAAAAAGATAAGATGCACAAATTACAACAAATCAAACAAACATCTAGATCTTCGTTGTCAAAAGTTGAAAGTGCTGATAGGACGATCATGCTGTCTGGTTTCAGGACATGTGGTACCCCGTTTAAGACAGGACACAGTCTGGTTTCGAGTATACCACACCCTGTATAAGACCCATGATAGTGTGACAAGGATGAATTGATTTGGAGGTTGATTGATATGACAATTTGGATTAGTTTGAATGTTTGGTTTAAGTGAAAAAGTTCATCTGTTAATGCGTGATTTCATTAAAGCACAATGTTTGATTGATTGCGAGGCATTGGATGTATGCTCAGGGATCTGTCTGATGCACAGAGGGGTTATTTATTGCAAAAAAAAATGCTTGTTTTTGGATTTTAATGTTTTTGCAATGTTTTTGTGTTCATTTTTTCAGGACTTTTTATGATTTTTATGGATTTTCAATTTGTTGATTTTTAGATATTTTTTCAGGACTTTTTTCAATTGTTTTGCTTGAAGATTTTTTCAGGACTTTATTTGATTTTTTTTTTTTGAATTTTTTTCAGGACTTTATTTGATTTTTTTGAATTTTTTTAGGACATTTTTCAATTTTTTATGATTTTTTTTTCAGGACATTATTTGATTTTTAGGATTATTTCAGGACATTTTTCAATTTTTAAGATTTTGCCCCCAGTGTCTAGCAAGGCAAGAAATATGACAGGTGAATAAATAGGCTTGTTGAAATGTTGGTGGATAGAGGAAAGACAAAGGCCTTTTATTATGGAGACAATACAGATGCAATTTTCAAGGGCTATTGCATGATGGGACAAGAGACTGGATATGACAATGTAAAGCAGTGACATGGCATGAGGGACATGTCAAGAGGTTTTTGAAAAATATGTTTAAATTTTGTATCCTTATGTCAAATCAAGATCAAGGAATGAAAAAGAGTGTATGGATAGTGATAAGATATGGATAGGATAAACAAGACCAAGAATGGATAAGGGACATGGACTGAAGGTTAGGATTGGCTAAGGGATAGTGGCAGAAAGTTGCAATAAGACAGGGAATATGGATGGAAGGTTGTAATAAGCAAATGGATAAAGACCAAAAGCTATGATAGATTGAAAGCTACAAATAAGATACATGATGCTCATGACGATCCTCAGCCTTGTCAAGATCAAATGGGGAAAGGGAAAATGGACATGAGGGACAATAGGATATGAAGGAGTGTGACATGGGTTCAATAGGATAATGGAACAATGAAGGACAAAAGGATATGATAGGATAAAACCTGCCCCCAAGTGTAGTGTGCAAGAAGTTCATAAATTACGCATGACGCCTGTTTGCCAGGTTTTCATCACGGTACTTGCCCAAGGCGCCTGTTTGCCAGGTTTTCACCAGTGGACGAATTATTTTTTTGCTCTATTTTTTTCTTTTTGTCTTTTTTTTTCACTTTTTTTTTTAAAACTTTTTTTTTGATCTTTTTCAATAGAAGATGGACACCTAATAGGGGATGGAAGAAGGACTCAAGCGTCTTTTTGTTTGGATAGTAGCCTTGAAAAAAATGGACCATGACCTTCAAAAGCATGCTCAAAGACATTGGTAGGATGAGGACATGGAAAATGAGATGAAACTAAGGCATGGATTTATGCAAAGGATGGGATCAAAGGGATCGAAGGATGGAAAATATGCATTGGATAATGGATAGGGTATTGGAAGAATTGGGCTTCAGTGGACGAAAATGCTGGCAAGATTGACATTGGCACACACCTTGAGGGGTGATGGACTGATGGAGGAAAGATGTATTTTGGATATTGAGATTTTGACGGAGGAATAGCTTGGGATTTTGGGACATAAGGGCCCAAAATGGATGAAGAAGGTGATGGAGGAACAAATTTGAGAGGGTTGGATGGAGGAATAGCAAATTTGGATGCCAAGTTGGATTTTTCTTTTTGTGCTTCAAGGAGCTTCTTAGGGATCCACATGGTTTTTGATTTTTCATGCTTTTGTGGTTCCTTGGAGTGCATTGCTTGCACAAGGGATTTAGGAACCCATATATATTTTGAGTTTGCTTTATTTTGCTCAGTGGGCCTTTGTGACCTTTTGGATATATTTTTTTCTTTATAGATCATATTGTTCTTTGTTTTGACATGTCGATTATATTGGACATGTTGATCCTTGAATACATGCGGATTTTTAGACTTATGACTTTTATACTTGGCATCCAAATTGCTTGGAAGAGAGAATGAATGTTGGTGTGGATGGGAATGATATGGAGGCCTATGGGATGGATAGAAGGTTCTCCAAGATGTGTGCCTTTGCTGATGTTGCATAGGAGATGGAGGGATATAGGGACCTAGAATGGATGGAAGCGATGATGGGGAAGGTGGACATTTGGATTTTGACTTTGAAGGGATACCAACACCTTGAGTGTGAGCTTTGTAGCCATGACCATTAGTATATTCTTTGATATGGAGGGATTCTTTCTCATGAAGGTCTACTCCTTTGCCTTTATGAATATCTTGACTTGTAGGATACTCTTTTCTTTGGGAAGAAGACACAAGTCCATTATGAGGTGGATATGATATGAGAGAAATAATGAGATCTTGAAATGGATCGGATTGCACCAAAGTGGAAGAACCCATTGTTAATGTCAGGGGTTCATGAACATCTTGCACTGACACGTTAGAATCCTGAGGGGGATTAGGATCATGAGGGGGACTAGGATTATGTAGTGGACATGGTTCAATGACAGGCTCTTTAAGAGATGGAATGGGAGAAATAATGGGATCATCAAAAGGAATGAGATCTTGGAGTGTATATGGAGCATTAAGACAAGGAGATGGAGGAACAAGTGGATCTTGTGGAGGATCTAAAGGAATGATTTGATCTTGACAAGGAGGAAGATCATTGGAATCCTCTTTAAAGGTGTTTTTCTCTTGACTTTCAATGGGATCATCGGAAAGGATGGAAAGGATATCTTGATCTTTCTCAAGAAGTGGAATGTCAATGGGATTTGAAAGGACATTGTGTTCATGAAATGGAAGGGGATCATTTGGGATTGGATGGACTGGGATATCTTGATCTTGCTCGAGGAATGGTGTGTCAATAGGACCTTGGATAGGATGGACAAGAATAGGGGAATCATCGTGAGTTTCTGGGAAGATGAGATCCTGGTCAACAATTGGATGGGATGATAAGGTTTCGGGATCTTGATCTTGATTTTCTTTAGGACTCATTTCTTCATGCTCTAAATTATCCTCTTGACATGGGGTTGGAATTTGGATATGCATGAGGGATTCTGACAAGGAATCAATGTTTTGGCATGAAGGAAATGCATTTTGAACATTTGTGATGGATTCTGGCAAGGAATCAATGCTTGAACATGAGGAAGAGGGACTTCGAATGGGGTCCTCTAAAATAGGTAATGGCAATAAAGTGCATGGTGGCATTGGGTCTTGTATTTCTGAAACATGACAAGGATGTGCATCATGAATTGGATTATCGTGGCAATCAATTATGGATAGCTCTTGGGTAATTGCATCCTTGGGGGTATTGTTTGATGAGGACAATATGGAAGGTTCCTGTGAAACTTCTAAAGGTGTAGGGATAGATGCCACTGGAGAGTCAATTTGCTTGCAAGGGGATGAGGCATTGCTAGACAGAATTGTATTATTTTGATCTTCCTCAAAGAACTCACTTGGTCGTTTCCTTAAGATCATTGCAATAAAGCCACCTTTCTTTTGAGGTTTTGACATAGTTGTATCTGGAATTTGAACTTGTTTTTGATTTGATGTCATGTTTTGATATTGGACTTGGTTTAATTATTCTGACATGTTTGAAACTTGGGTTGGTGTGTGTTGCAACCTTTGTTTTTGAATGTTTGGTTGTTGTTGTTGACATTGATATTCCACCATTGGTTGAGCCATTTGTTGACATTGTATGGTTGGTTGGACATATTGTTGAAATTGGACCATTGGTTGTGTTGGGTGAATATGTTGGACCATTGGTTGTGATAGTTGAAAATCTGATTGATAGTAAACACCTTCTTGTTCTTGTTGTGGAGGCACATAATGTTGAAATTGATGTTGTCTCTTTTCTTGAAATTGTTTCATCATCTCTATTTGTGAGAGGAGAGCTAGTATGTCTGATCATTCAAGAAGAGATCTTACATCAATTGGCTCAATCTTTAGATTTCGACTTGGAAATTTTTGAAACATTTTGGACATTTGTGATCTATTCTTCTCAATATTTTTCACTCTTTGTTCCAATATCTCATTTTCTTGAGCTAGTTTCTCCTTTAGTTTTTGTATTTGGACATTTACATCATCATGATAAGTTTGACCAATGTTGCCTTGTTGTTGGGTTTGATATAATTGTGATTGCATTGTCGGTTGATATGTCAAACTTTGTTGCATCATTGGTGCTTGGAACCTTGTTTCAATAGACATGTCACTATGCAAATGCAATATTTTTGGAATTTTTCAAAGATAATGTATGATATGCAACTAAATGCAAACTAGATAGATGAGCATGCAATCTATTTTTTTGGTTGTTTTGAAGATTTTGACAAACTTTTGAAATGCAAATCTAAAAAGAGACCCTTAGGAAATTGGAATGATGTCTAGACCTTAAAGGACAAAAGGACTTAAGTGACAAAAGGACAAATGACAAAGTCTCCCCTATATGCTTGGATACTAAGCTAGGTTTGACCAAATGATATTGGTGACAAAAGGACAAAAGATTTGATAAGGTCTAGACTTCTTAACAATGACTTAGGGTTGCATCAAAGATTTGGATTACCCAAGTATGACAAAACCTAGTTTTTGAGACTATATGTAAAGGGACAATTAACTATGCAAGTGAACCTAATATGATATGATAATGACCTAAGCTTGATGAAGAGACCTAGGGTATGCAAATGCAAATGACAATGGCATGACTTTAATGCAAGAGGACATATGCAAATGGATGACTCTTATTGATATGCAAAGGAATATGACTTAGGTGAAACCTAACCTTGGTACTTGACAATGAACTTTGCAAAATGCAACCTAGGATGAACCTAAATGTAAGTGACATGCTTGTTGAGACAAGATTTTGGAAAATGTTTGACAATCATGTTTGAAGATGAGTTTTGAATCTTGTTGAACCTTTTGTTGGACGAATGTCTCTTATGTTTAACCTTGTTTTGAATCAATTTGTCTTGTTCTTTTGAAATGAGATACAATTCAACTTTTGACAAGCAAAGAAGACAAGATGTTTTAACATAGACTCAAGACAATCATGCTCATTTCCACATTTCTTATGGTAGGAAAAGACATTAGGTACTTGAGAGGTAGACTCATTATGGGATTCAAGGAGAATACATAGATGCTTGACCCCACGGGCTCCCCTCCATGGCACTCACTTCTCAGGGCAGCCAAGCATCAGTCCCCATGGAAATCTCCCCATGGTGAACTTAGTATCTATTCCAAGTATCCGAATTTGTCCTTCTCAAGCAACTAGAAGGATTTTTGGCTTCTAAAAACAAGGTGTTTAGTAAGGATTTCTGTTAAGCATTACTCCTTGATGTCACACAAGCGTGATTGAGACATTAAGCCCATCAAGATACCAAACAAATGTAGTCGTGCAAGCACGATTTAGACCAAGAGGCCCTACTTAGATGTTGATATGAGAAAGAGTTCAAGGGTCATCACTTCCCAAGTAACTGCAATTCCCACGTAACACTTCCTTCAAAGCTTTCGCTCATCGGGTATTTTTTTATAGTGAGTTAGAATGCCAAGGAATTCTAGCCATACTCACTTTGGGTCGTTCCCTTCTCACGATTATCACTTTCTTGCAAAAGCAAAGTGGTCGGGAAGGCAGGCCCTCTAAATGTGACACACAATCAACAACACAAGCATGGTATCGAAGATCTGGATTTCTGATCACCCTAAGAAGGATGAGAGCATACTCTCCTACTCTAATGTCATACTTAACAATCAAAGCAAACAAATGTTCATTACAACCTATTTATAAATCACTAAGTGCCTAATTAAAAATCATAAACACAAAAGTTTGGTTGTTTCTCCAAGTCAACCTGCAAAACCCAAGTTAGAGGTTTGATTTGTTGTCTTTGACCATCGATTCTGCATAACACATGTTAGTAGTTTGATTTGTAGTCTTTGCCATGCGTATGCCAAGATTCTGCACAAATAATTAGTACCAAAATCCAAAGCACAGAAAACAGAATGCAAAAACACAACAAATTTCAAGTAAACACTGCATTTTTTACCTCTGTTCTGGACTTTACACAGGCGCAGAAGTCATGACACAAGCGCAAAATGTATGACACAAGTGCAGAATGTCCCCTACACAAGCGCAGAATGTCTGACATAGGTGCAAGTTGTCTTACATAGGCGCAGAAGTCTCCAGAATACCCTGCATGACCCTGTTTTTGGGTTTTTGGCCTGCAAAATCAACTTGAAAGCACTCCAAAACATAGTTAGAGGGTTAGATGGTTAGTATTCACGTCGGGTTCACCAATTAATGTAGCATAGGAAATAGGAATCATTAAAGCAATATATATAAAGACATATTAATCATTATTAGCTCAATCACAAACACACATTGCAATGATCTAATCCTAAGCACACTCAATAGAGACATGAAATAAAACATTCAAAAGCAAAGATCATGCAAACCAAAGATGGGATTCAAATGCTCCTTCATGCGGCTCCATTTTTCTTCTTTCTTCTCCAAATAGGTTTGTTGTGGATCTCACCTTCAAGTGCATACACCTAATTGTAAAAGCAAGATTGACTTTGACACAAGAATACTCGAAGTGTAAATTCAATAGTTTGATTAAGGATTCGCAAAAATTAGGGCTTGGTTGTAGAAAATCATCCAATTTATAGAGAAATTGGAGAAATGACAAGATTAGCATGATCCAATTCAAATGGAAATTGCAAATCAATATGACAAATTATGCACTTTCTATGCACAATTTGTTGATTGATAATTTATGACAAAATATGACACATTCTATGTCAAAATTGATTGATTGTCAATTATGACAAATTATGACAAATTGAAATGTCATTCCCATAGAATTAGGAGATGAAATAGGAGGAAATTGAAATTAAGAAATTAGAGAATTAAGAATTTAGGAATTAAGAAATTGATAGAAATTAGAAATTAGGTAAATTAATTAATAATTTGTCATTTATTAATTAATTCACAAAGAAGAAGAATTAGCCAATTAAATGAACATTTAATTGTGACAAGAAAACTTAGGATAAATAAATAATTTATTAATCCTAAAGGAGGAAATGACAAATCAGGTTAAATGATGAAATCACAAAACCCTAGAAGATGAATTAGTAATGCAAGAATGACAATTAGGTCTTGAAAGATAATTGACTCGATCATGATTTAATTTTGGATTGATAAATGACCAATGTGATAAATGATTTAATTGATAAAATGCGCCAATTGACGAGGAACAATGACAAATTGATCCAAATTGACATGATTGAAGAGGACAACGATCAATGACAAATCGATCGTAAAACGACGAGATTGACAAGTTGATAAGAGATTGACAAGATCGACCAAAATCATGATTAAAGATTGTTGTCAAAAAGACCAAATTCGAAAGCGAGATAAATGAAGAATGTAGAAGAAGGACTCAATGCTCGCAAATGATAAGGACCAAGTGCGTGACATAGGAGAAAATGTTAATGCGACGCAAAAACCTAAAATGAGGCAATGCGCAAATGTTAAAGTATGATCCCACAAGCGTTGACCATTTTTAGGTGTCTACAACTGGTAACCAGTAAAACAACACCAGATATGGCATAAAGAACTACTGATAACATTGTTAGAGTAATTAGGTCTTTACTTGATTAGTTTAATACTTATTTAATTAATTAAGTTCTCTTTATCTCTTTGCACTTAGGCTAACATTAGGTGCATAATAATTAATAAAGAATTAATTATTATGTGCAAGCCTAGGGTTTTCCCTTTTAGGGTTTCTTGACCTATTAGAGGTTAATTCTTTTCTTTGTATCATTATCACATTACACTTTTTTTGTAAATACAAAGCTCTTAGCTTTTTTGAGCATTTTTTTTTTGTGTATTTTAGTTTTTCTCTATTGCTTCCTTGCTTCTCCTTGTAACAGGTTTATTTCAGCTTGCAGAGATAATTTGGGGTCCTGTGGTGTTGAATTTCTCAACTCTCATATGGTATTAGAGCTTCAGATCTGCAACTACCTGTTCTTGCTTTGAGGTTTTTGCATTGGAAGCAGATCTGGTTTTTTTTCAGAAGCTTTTTTGTTCACCTAGGGATAGGCCTTTTTTTTTTAGTACTTTGGGCCTAAATTGATCTCACCATCGTACTCAGAAGGCCCAAAAACCCCTATGGTCATATAAAACTTTACCACTTTCAACACCTGAGCCTTTGGGGGTATATTTTTCTTCTGGACCAGGTCTTACGGCCCTAACACGTAGTTCAAGAAAAAAATTGATTTTTTTAGCCTTATTACGACATACAGGCCGAAATTTGATTTTTTTGCAAAAAAAATCAAAAACAAAAATCAAAAAACAATATTTAAAAAATCTGTAAAGTGTTTTTTTTTTTAAAGTCAAATTTTTTGGGGTTTGTTTTTGGGTCCCCACCGGCCTGATAGTCCGGCCATTGGCTCTGTCGGCACGGGCCTCACCCGCCAGCCCCCATCGGCCTCCAACCCTCGTTGGCCCCCACCGCCCTACCCATCGGCCACCCGCCTGCCACTGCTACCTCGCCACCACCCAGCTCTGTCACTCCACCACCAGAGCACCACCTCCGCCCAGCCCCACCACTAGTTAGCCACTGTTTCCCCTCTCTCTTGCCTTTGAAAGGGGGGGTTGATTTTTTCATCATATCTTGAGCATACGAAGTCCTTTTTTTGAAAATGAATAGGCGTCAGAATGTTGGTTCCGAGCCGGGCCTCGTGGTATTGGAATTTTTTTTCCAATTTTGTTGTTTGACTATACTTTTTTCCAGTCAAAGTGGGGTCTCTTTTCTATACTTTTGGGGTCGTAGAATGGGCAAACAAACTCCGTTTTGCGAAAATGAATAGGCGTTGGAAAGCTCTCAGCATGCTCTATTCAGATATGTGATATTGTTTCTTAGATTTTTCATCAGGTACAAGATATTTCAGTTTGAAGTTTTTTTCTTATGCACTACTTCCTTCTCATCTGTATGTACTAGGGTTTGGGTTTATCTATTGTGGGTGGGTGTTTTTTTCTCACTTTCTGTCATTTATATTAGAAATCTAGAACACCAAAACTCTCCAAAAAAAAAACCCTTCTTCATCTTCTGTCTATTATGAAAGATCACATGATAAAAACAAAACACATGCAGGTATAGGTGCAGAGTTTCATGGCAGATTCTTTAGTTGAGTTGTTGACATCACACAACTATCACACTTGGAAGCCTCACATCATGCAGCTTCTTAGGGTCCGAGGGTTGTGGTCTTGTTTGGATGAGGTTCAGCCTCTGTTGTAGCGTCCTTATGATATTCTTTAGCACATAAACAAGATGGATGAGGCCATGGGTTTGCTCTCTTTCCATGTTTCTGATAGTCTTCTGTTTCACCTTGATGAGTTTCTCACTCCTCGTGCTATGTGGTTGAAGTTTGAGACTCTCTTCGGGAGAGTTAATGAGATCCAGGCATTATAGATTGAGGCAGAGTTAGTTTCTTTGTCACCTGATTCCTTTCCCACCATTGAGGATTTTTCAAACAAATTCAAGACTACCAGATTTGTTCTTTAGGGTTTGGAAAGACCAAGACAGACACAAAGTGCATTCACTTGATCCTTTCGAAGCTTCAGGGTCATTTTCAATTTTTTGCCTCTTCTTTCTACTCCACCATGGATGGTTTGGGTTCTTGTTTCACCATGCATACCTTTGATGTGTTTTGTGAGTGTTTGTCTCATGAGCAGTCTCACCTTTCTTAGCTAGACATGCTCTTAGGGTCCAAGAATAAAGCTTTGGTTGCTCAGTCCTCTAAGGAGGAGCAAAATCAAAAACCAAAGCCAAAGAAGAATTTTGTAGGCAATGAGCATTCCTCCAAGCCACCTCCTAAGTCTGATTCTAAACCTCCATTTCCTCTAAAACAAGGGAAATCTTTGCAGTCTGGTGAGTCTTCCTCCAAGACTAAGAAGAAATTAGGAGATACTTGCAGTTTTTGTGTCAAGGAAGGACATCCAGTTTCCAGGTGTTGGAAATGATTAGAGTCTTTAGAGGAAGCCATGCAACAACATCACATCTCCTCACCTCAGGCATCTTCTCCTTCCACAAGGAAAGGTCATGCTCTCATTGCTCGAGCTTTGACATATGGGTCCACTTGGATTTTAGATTCTGGTGCTTCTCACCATATGACTCACACTTAGTAGTTGGTTACTTCTCTTGCCTCTTGTGGTACTTCACAAATTGCAGTGGGTGACTTAGTTCAGCTTTCAGTCTTGGGTTTAGGTTCTATCTCTTTGGATGGAGGTACTCTGCAGGACGTTCTGGTTGTTCCTAACATCTCAACGAACCTCCTATCCATTTATTATATTTTCCATTCTGGATCTGGTAAGACAGTTGAGTTCTCACCACATAATGTGGTTATTCGGGACCTCCATGACTCTGATTTGGTTGTGGCTACTGGGAGTGCTGATACTGCATCTTGTCTTTACAGATTTGAGCCCTCTGTGAGTGCAGGTTCTTCTCTTATAGCACATGCAGATTCAGTGAGTAATCTTTGGCATGAGCGCTTGGGCCATGCCAATTACAAATATCTTTAGCAGATGAGTACATAGGCAGTTGTTCTTGGGCTCCCACAGATTTCATGCACTAATGGTGTTTGTCATGATTGTGTTCTTGGCAAGAATCACAAGGATCCCTTTTCAAAGGGAAGAGCCCCTCATGCTTTGGCACCTTTGGAGTTGATTCACAATGACCTCATGTCATTCCCTACTCCTTTTTCTAGGGCCAAGTATGTACTCACATTTATTGATGACTTCTCCAGACGCACATCGGTGTACTTTCTTAAGTACAAGTTTGATGTCTTTGATTCATTTCGAATCTTCAAGACATTTGTAGAGAAGCAGTTTGGTTGTTCTATTCAGTGGATACGTATAGATAATGGGGGGGAGTATGTAAATCAGGCTTTCAAATATTTTTGCACTGAGCATGGTTTGCAGCATTAGTTTATTGTTCCCTACACCCCTCAGCAGAATGGTGTCGCTGAACGAAAGAACATAACTTTACGGAAGATGGCGAATTGTATGATTCGGTCCAGGTCCATGGATTCGTATTTTTGGGCTGAGGTAGTCAATTGTGCCAACTACATTCAAAACTGGATTCCTCACAAGGCGACTCGACATACAACTCTTGAGGAGGCTTGGTCTCAAGACAAGCCTGATGTTTCTTTTTTCTGAGTATTTGGCAGTGAGGCATGGGAATTTATTCCTGATGCTCAGAGGAAAGAAATAGAGAAAAAGAGTTGACCCCTCATTTTTTTTGGCTACTATGAGGATGTTAAGGCGTACAAGTTGTTTGATCCTGATTCCAGAGAGTTCTTGTTTCGACGAGATGTTCAGTTTGATGAGCACCTTCCCACAGTGGATACCCTGTCTCTAGTGTCTACTCCTCTATCTACTCCTCCCACTGCATCTTGTTAGGATTATTTTGAGGATGATTCTGATGATGTTGTTGATGATCCACCATCCCCACCTCCACCTGCTCCACCTCAAATTCCCAAGTGGGCTTTCTTTATTGTTGAGGCGGTAGGATCTATGGTCGATGATCCTTCAGATACTCATCACACCCGTTCTCATACTATGGGTTCTATTCTTTTAAGTCATGACATTTCAGATGATCCTTAGAAGTTTTCAAAGGCTACTAGACACCCTGAGTGGGATTGTGCTATGGAGGAGGAGTATTCTTCTTTGATGAGGAAAAATACTTGGGATCGCTATCCTCTTCCTAAGGGCAGAAAGATGGTTCAGCTTGGTTGTATTGCACTAAGTATGTTGCTGATGGTTTGATTGATAAGTACAAAGCATGTCTTATTGTGAAGGGTTCTCACAAGTTGAGGGTATTGATTACTTTGAGACATTTTCCCCTATCGCCAAGATGAACTCTATTCGCTTTGTACTATCCTTTGCAGCTTCTCGGGGATGACCCATTTTTCAAATGGATGTGAAGAGTGCTTTCTTGCATGGGGACCTACAGGAGGAAATCTATATGGAGTAGCATTAGGGATTTGTGCAGGACAATTCTTTGGTTTGTAGACTTCAGTGTTCATTGTATGGTCTCAAACAAGCCCCTCAGGCTTGGTATGAGAAGATGGACTCTTTCTTGCTCTCCACTAGTTTCACACACTGTCATTCTGATCACACAGTGTACATTCAACTTCTTGAGGGTGAGATCCTAATTCTTGTGCTATATATTGATTATCTCCTCATCATAGGTAGCTCATCCTTTATGATTTAGCATGTTCAATGAGCTTTGATGGACCAATTTGAGATGATAGATCTCGATCTTCTACACTATTTTCTTGGTCTTGAGGTGATCCAATCTTCTGATGGGATCTACATTTACCATCAGAAGTATGCTCTTCACATGCTTCAATGCTTTGGCATGCTTGATTGCAAGCTTGCTCTCACTCCTTTTCAATCAGGGGTTGTTTTGATTACTACTTGCTCCACTCCTTCAATAGATTCTACACTTTACAAGCAGTTGGTTGGCAGTTTGTTGTAACACACACTCATCTTGATCTTTCCTTTGCAGTTGGCCTTGTCTCTTGATTCTCCCATGATCCTCATGAGAGTCATTGGCAAGCTGCCAAACGTATTTTGCGGTACATTTGGGGATCTATTTCTCATGGCATTCACTACACATCAGGGGAACCTCACATTGTTGGCTACACTAACTCAGATTGGGTTGGTGATGTCAATGATCAAAAGTCCACTTCTGGCTTTGTTTTCTATCTTGGCTCAAGTCCTATCACATGGTCTTGCAAGAAGCAGATTACTCATGCATTATCATATACAGAGGCTGAGTACCTAGCTGTTGTGCTTGCCAGTCAGGAGATCTTATGGCTTCGATAGTTGATGACTGAGTTTGGTTTTCCTCCTGATAGTCCCACTATTCTTTGGTGTGACAATCAGAGTGTTATTCACATTTCTTGCAACCCAGAGAGCATCAGCAGACGAAGCACATTGAGCTTCACATACATTTCATCTGCTAGTTGATTTAGGATGGTTCTCTCATTCTGGAGTGCATTCCCACTATCGTGCAGGTTGCAGACATCTTCACAAAACCTTTTGCATCGCCGCACTATCTTCAGTTACGCTCTATTCTTGGGGTGAAAGAAGTTGGCCTTGGGGGGTCTTTATGAGGCCTTCCTTCCTTCATATTTATTTTAGCATGTTCTTTTATCTCCTTTTGGAGAGGATATTTTTCCCACTGGGGTTTCTCTTTTTTCTTCGTTTCATAGAGATTTCATTGTATTTAGGTGCCTGATCAGGCCTTGTTGGGACCCATCTTTCCTACTTTCAGTAGTTGTTCTAGGTTTTAGCTTCTCCCTAAGTCTAGCTTAAGGAGGGGTGTTAGAGTAATCAGGTCTTTACTTGACTAATTAAATAACATTTGTTTAATTAATTAAGTTCCCTTTATCTCTTTTACACTTAAGCTAACATTAGGTGCATAATAATTAACACTTTTATTAATTATTATGTGCAAGCCTAGGGTTTTCCCTTTTAGGATTTCTTGACCTATTAGAGGTTAATTCTTTTATTTGTATCATTACCACATTACACTTTTTTTGTGAATACAGAGCTCTCATCGTTTTGAGCATTTTTCTGTGCATTTTGTTTTTTCTCTGTTGCTTCCTTGCTTCTCCTTGTAACAGGTTTATTTCAACTTGCAAAGATCATTTGGGCTCCTGTGGTGTTGTATTTCTCAACTCTCACAAACATCACATAACACATAATTGGTAAAACAATAAGAACAAATCTTATAACAATCTGAATAATTACATATGCCACATGCTGGACCACAACCCAGGATTACAAAACAACTCTTACAACTTAGATCTATGATCCACATATCACCCTCTTAATAAATCTTCATGCAGTAACAACTTCCACTATTCTGCACTAATTTGGACCTCAATCTCCCCAAACCAAAATCTCACCAGGATCAATATACAAATCTAAGATCCGCAGATCTTCTGCTCAACAAATAGGTCTCCAGTAATAGTCTGCATTGTTCTGCATTGATCTAGACTTCAGCCATCCCAACTTCAATCTCCCCCGACCAAAATCTCTCAGAAAACTACATCTTTCTCGATCTCTAACTTCAGTCTTTTATCTTCTATCTTCTCAAATGACTCACAAACTTCTATTTATACCATTTGCAAATAATAATAACTTGATCAAGTCGGCCCAAAGACCAACCAATTCATGAAACATGCTAATGGTAACATGTCAGATCAAAATAATTAAGAACAACTTCTAATGCACAAAACATCACATAATTCTCTAGGATCATCAGAAAATATATAAGAAACATAAATCAATGATCTGCAAGTCATGGAGATCAACTGCAACCTAATCCAACTTTGCTCAACACATTGCTAGACTAACCGGTAAGAACACATCAACTGGGCCAATACTGGAATTGATATCTCATCGGAATTAAACCAAAATTCCATGAAACTCGAACATGACAAAGGTAATGAACTCAAGGGAATAAATCCAAATCCACAATGCTAAACTCTCAAACACGAAGAAATTCCACGATCTCCAAGAAATTCCACTACTAACTGCCCAACCGATAAGAACTACACTAGTGCTCCTGCATCAACCAATTTTGTCATGAATAGGTAATTGTACCAAATCTAACACACCTGGGGGATTCCTATCATAGACAACTTGAGAAAGGGAATTTCCTATAGATTGATTTACTAAACTGTTGGAGGCAAATTCAACATGAGGTAGTGCCAATTCTCACAGGCTGGGATTTTCAGCAACTATGCACACTAACACATTTCCCAAGCTCTAATTTACAACTTTAGTCTTCTAATCTATTTGTGGGTGATTAACACTACTAAATTATAATTTAGTTTTCTTTTATTCCACAGATTCCTCCAAAAGTGACTCAGGAATTTGTATCTCTATCAGAGGTGATAGTCCTAGGGATGCCATGTAATATAACAACTCTCAAAAACAAGATTTTCATTCTAGTTGCATCACTAGTTTTCTTGCAATTAATAAAATTAGACATTTTAGAGAATCTATCAACAACAACAAAAAGGAATCATTACCCTAGACCATTTTGATAGTTCTGATACTTAATATAAGTACAGATCCAATAGCCAACAAGATGAGAGGCGGGGGGGTGACTCATACAAACTTAATCATCCCTAAAAACATCAGATTCAACCTCGGTAACATGTATATCAGTACTATAACCAAAACTGTCAAACATGCAAACTCAAAAGCATAAGAACATCATAAACCTCATAACACTAGATTTAACGTGGAAACCCAAATAGGGAAAAACCACTATGGGATTTCAGACCCACTGAGAAATATACTCTTCTAGAGTATGCTCGGTTAAAAGCAAATCCGGTTAAAGATTACAAACACATTGCTAGATGTGACCCGGTTAAGGGATTTCCTTCAAATCTATTAGGATTTTCACTTTGTTAGAAGTGACCTTGTTAAAGGATTTCAAACATTCAATCAGAATGTCACCTTGCTAGAGGGTTTTACAAATAAGACTATTAAGTCCACTCGGTTAAGCAATTTTCTGTCACTTTCACAAAATAACAGTAATAAAATTTATCTGCAACTTCACATCTAAAATGCTAAAGTAGATTCCTATTTGTTCAATACAATCTAGACATAGAACTAATCTTGTCTATCTGCTGGGCTTCTATAATCTATTATTCTAATAGGTCTTCAATATTTTGTGCTCGGTAATCACTATGTAGCATCCCTATGCATACACTTGCCCACATACATTGTTTATCAGCAGTTTCCTATTTATAAACAATTAGGTAACTGCTTAATCTCCTTGATCACATTTCCCATGATCAATCATAGCCATCAGATCTTCAATCTTGTCCAGGTTCAATGCATCTTCTGATTTGAAAATGTTTTACCCCACCTTGGAACTTGTATATTAGTCTTGGAACTTGTGCCAGGGTATTGCAGTTCAATCTGAGCTGTAGATCTTCATGTCGACTTTTCATTGCCTTATATTCATTAACAAACTTCATTCATGGCTCACTAATCATTGATTAGTTCCAGCTCATCAGCTTCCTTCATTAAATACGACATGTAAACATTTAATGCATTCTGTTATAGCTTAGTTACAACTCGGTAACAACTCGGTGAATACTAAACTTCACTCAGTAGACATTCTGTCTTCATTAACCGATAGTGATAACCTTAGGGTTTACCAACTAGGTTCCTTAGGGTTTACCGACTAGGTTATTTGCTTGATAACATAGTATAGTATTAACCTTTACATTTTACAACATATGTATGATGTTAAAACAATCTAAAACATCATGATCTCATCATTGTCTGACTCGGTACAAGTTGCCATTGAATATCTTATACTTCTCAAGATATGGCAACATCATACTAAATTAGAAAATCAATTTCTTGACATCAATGACAAAATAATAATATCAAGACATTAAACATCTTTAATCAGTTATATCCATAATCATCAACAACCTTCTCAATATCCTTATTGAAATGCCAACAATCTTTCATTGTCTGTTATAAAGCTATGTTGCCAACAATCTCCCCCTTTGGCATTGATGGCAAAACCAATTGATTTGACCTTAAAAGATTCGGATTGTTGTGATTCTAAAATGCTGAAATGCTCTCCCCCATACATTAGACTTCTCCTGGTTTCAGTCTTCTTTCTAATCTATAGTCTGCTCAGTTTTCTTTTAGTCTTCTCCCCTGATAGGTCTTCTTCCTCTATATTAGTCTTCTCCCCTTTATAGTAGTCTTCTCCCCCTTTGACAACAATGCCAAAAAGTAAAGAACTAAAACATAATTACTTTATGTAAGAAGTTATTTTCTGCTGTTGTGTATCAACTGAGTCTCGGTCAGAGCATTTGTCTTCAATTCTTGTTCCTTGTAATATTTCATGTATTATTTCCTCTATACCTTTAGAAAACATCCTAAAGTGTATAAATCAGCATCAACTCCCAAAAGATATTCATTAGAGTCATCAGATTGATGCTTTCACCGAACTCGGTCAGCGAGTAGAAGATAGGGGTAGGACCCCTAACTTATTTTTGAGATATTCAAAAGTGTCCCTTGGTAGTGGCTTGGTGAAGATATCTGCTATTTGTTCCTTTTTGCTAACATACTCCAAGACCACTTTCTTCTCTTGAGTTTCTTCTCTAAGATAATGATATTTGATAAATATGTGCTTTGTCTTAGAGTGCATAACAGGATTTTTTGAAATGTTAATGGCACTAGTATTGTCACAGAATATAGTTACTGGCTCGGTAACATTCTCATTTATACCTTCCAACAATTGTTTGATCCATGCAATGTTGGTACAATTCAATGCTACAACAATGTATTCAGCTTTTGCTGTTGACTGTTAAACACATCCTTGTTTCTTGCTAAGCCAACTCACTAGTCTTTCTCCTAAAAAGAAAGCTCCTCCACTTGTGCTTTTTCTATCATCAATGTTGCCTGCCCAATCAACATCAGTATAAACTTTTAAATCAAAATCATTTCCTTTCTGATATACTAAGCCATAATCCTCTGTGCCTTTCAAGTATCTAAAAATTCTTTTGATTGTTGTCATGTGTGTTTCCTTAGGATCTGCAGAGAATCTTGCAACTATACCTACTGCATGTGCTATGTCTGGTTTGCTGTGAACAACATATTGTAGCTTTCCAAACATGGATTGGTAAAGTGTCTCATCAACAGATGTAGATTCATCATTCTTTGATAATTTATAGTTGGTAGTCATAGGAGTACTTACTGGTTTTGAATCCTCCATTCCAAATTTCTTCAAGATTTTCTTTATGTACTTGGATTGAGTAATGAAAATCTCATTTTTTAGTTGTAGTATCTGTAAACCTATAAAATACTTTATCTCACTGATTAATGACATCTCAAATTCTTTGCTCATTTCATTTCCAAAGTTCTTTCATAAAGAGTCATTTCCACAAAATATAATATCATCAACAAATATGGCTGAGATCAATATTCCATTTTCATCATTCTTCATGTACATGTTGATGTTCTCACTTGTCCTTATAAAATCAATCTTAATCAAATAAGAGTGCAATCTTTCATACCATGCTCTTGGTGCTTGTTTCAAACCATATAAAGCTTTGTTCAATTTACATACCTGATCTTTATTATTGTCTTCAACAAATCCTTCAAGTTGTTCAATGAAAAATTCTTCTTCTAATATTCCATTCAGAAATGCAGATTTGACATCCATTTGATATACCTTCAAATTTTTGAAAGTAGCATAGGCCAACAATGTTCTTACTCCTTCAAGTCTAGCAACAGGTGCAAAAGTTTCACCATAATCAATTCCTTCTTCTTGAGCATAACCTTTGCAAACTAGTCTTGCTTTGTTTCGAATGACCTCTCCTTTTTCATTTAGCTTGTTTCTGAAAATCCACTTTGTACCGATTACATTTTTGTCCTTCGGTCTTGGGATTAGTGTCCATGTGTCATTCTTCTTGATTTGACCAATCTCTTCTATCATATCATTTATCCAATCTTCACTGTTAAATGCCTCTTTCACTATTCTCAGTTCAAATTCAGATATCAAACATGTGTTCTGTCTCAGTTTGTTCCTTGTCATCACTGGATAATCCTTATCTCCTATAATCTGACTTGGTGCATGATGTCTTCTGACATACTTGGCTAATACATGCTCGATAGGCTCTGTATGATCTTCTTCATCACTTGGTAACTAGATATTCTCTTCATTTTCTTCAACAGTCTTCTCAGTAGGACTTCTCGGTTGAACATAGACAAATTCATCATAGTCTTCTGGTTCCTTGGAATTTCCTTCATCATTTCTTTCTACAAATTCATCAATTTTCACATTTGCACTTTCTACCATTTTGTTAGATGATTTGATCAGACATTTAAATGCTTTGCTTCTAGAAGAATAACCTAGAAACATTCCTTCTTCACTTTTCTGATCAAATTTGCCATTTCTATCATCTTTTTGAACATAGCATCTACTTCCAAAGATTTTAAAATAACTAACATTAGGTTTCTTATCGTACCAGATTTCATATGGTGTCTTCAAAGTACCTTTCTTCAATTGAACTCGATTCAGGGTGTAAACTGTTGTGCTTATTGCTTCTCTCCAAAATGTTTGTGGCACCTTATTTTCAATCATCAGTGTTCTAGCACAATCCACAATAGATCTGTTTCTTCTCTTAGCTATTCCATTCTGCTATGGAGTTCTTGGTGCAGAGACTTGTCTTTTAATACCATGATCATTTCAAAATAAGTTGAACTCATCAGATGTGAACTCTCCTCCTCTATCTGATCTAAGACATTTCAGTTGTCTTCCTGTTTCATTTTCAACTCTTGCCTTGTACCATTTAAACATTTGAAAAGCTTCTGATTTTTCTTTTAAAAACATTACTAGCATCATCCTTGAATAGTCATCCACAAATAATATGAAATATTTATCACCATAATAGCTTTGAACTTTCATAGGACCACAAAGATCAGTGTGGACTAGATCTAAAATTCCCTTAGAAGTGTAAGACTTACTTGTAAAGCTTGATCTTGTTATCTTACCCATCTGGCATCCTCGGCACATAGCATTCTCAGGTTTTTCAAGACTCAATAGACCTCTTACTCTGTGCTTCTTACTTATTTTGATCAGATTATCAAAATTGACATGACAAAACCTTTTATGCCATAACCAGGTATCATCTAACTTTGCATGCAAACACTTATTACGAGTTGAGTCAAGGTGACATGTGTTACCTTTTGTTTGTGTCCTGGTAGCAGCTAACTTTCCATTCTTGTCATGAACTTTGACAATTCCCTTCTGAAATTCTATTCGGTAACCTATGTTGTTTAGTTGTGCTACACTCAACAAATTGCATTTCAAACCTTCAACCCAATAAACATCATTGCATCTTGCATTATCAAGAAGTGTTATAGATCCTTTACCTCTCACTGGACATGGTGCATCATTACCAAGTCTAACATAGCCTCCATCATAATCTTCTAACATAACAAACTTGTGTTTATCTCTTGTCATATGATGTGAGCATCCACTATCTATAATCCAAGAATCATTAGTGTTTATGTGAGATATTAGGGCTTTTTCTTCATACCTTTCTTCATCTGATCCATCCTTGATAGCCACATAAACTACTTCCTCTGTATTAGTATCATCTAATTTATCATCATTGGATTCCTCATCAGCTATTAGGCATGTCTTTCTATCTCTTCTTCTGAAGTCTCGGTGTCCTCTATGATAGTTATCTTTCTATCTGTCATCTCGGTAATCTCTCTTTTCAGTAGAATCTTTGTCAAGATAATTAGAAGCCATATGTCCTATCTTATCACAATTGAAACATTTAAAAGGTAGTTTTCCTTTATACTTACCTTTGCCTCTCGGTAACCTTTTGGCTAATAGTGCTTCAAACTCTTCTTGCTTTCTGATTTCCTCATATAGTTTGTGTACTGCGTCCATGTTCTTATGAAATCTTTCACTTGCTCCATTGTGATCTCCTTTAGATTACTTATACTTTCTTTCATTTAAATCATTGGATTCATCAAGATGAAAAGAACTAAATGCAGATTCAACTTTATTTACCGAAGATACACTGGTATCAAAATTACTTAACTCAAATGCATGTTGCTTACCAATAGTAGCATCTAAAGAAACTAGCATACGAGGTACAGATCTCAATTCATTGATTGCAGAGACTCAGATTGCATAAGCTGGTAGAAGGGTTCTCAACAACTTACTTGTTATATCCTTTTCTTCAATAGTTCCACCTGCTCCTTTGATTTGATTGACAATCTCCTTTAGTCTTGTACTGTACTGAGTTATGTTCTCACCTTCATTCATCCTCATAGATTCAAGTTGTCCTCTTAGACTATCTACTTTTGCTCTTTGAACATGTTCATCTCCTCCATATACTGATATGAGCTTATCCCACATTTCCTTTGCATCATTGTAGCCTTCTAGATCATTAAACTTTGAATTGGTCAATGCAGATGTTATTTCAATCATTGCTTGAATATGTTCTTTCTTTGCCTTTATCTCTTCCATAGTTAATGGATAGGTGCTCGGTGTGACAAAATCATTCTCCAGATAGTATACTGCATATTCTCCAATTCCTGATAGATGTAGCTTCATCCTTTTCTGCCATGTAGAGAAACTTGACTTGTTCAGCTTCGGTGCATCCCTCTTATACATCTTGGATCTTTAACTCAAGTGCCTTTAAACTTTCCTTCCGGAGTCCAATGCTTTGATACCGATTGATAGTTCTAATACTTAATATAAGTACAGATCCAATAGCCAACAAGATGAGAGGGGGGGGTGAATCATACAAACTTAATAATCCCTAAAAACATCAGATTCAACCTCAGTAACATGTATATCAGTAATATAACCAAAACTGTCAAACATGCAAACTCAAAAGCATATGAACATCATAAACCTCATAACACCAGATTTAACGTGGAAATCCAAATAGGGAAAAACCACTGTGGGATTTTGGACCCACTAAGAAATATACTCTTCTAGAGTATGCTCGGTTAAAAGCAAATCCTATTAAAGATTACAAACACATTGCTAGATGTGACCTGGTTAAGGGATTTCCCTCGGATCTGTTAGGATCTTCACTTTGTTAGAAGTGACCTTGTTAAACGATTTCAAACATTCAATCAGAATGTCACCTTGCTAGAGGATTTTACAAATAAGACTGTTAAGTCCACTCGGTTAAGAGATTTTCTGTCACTTTCACAAAATAACAGTAATAAAATTTATCTGCAACTTCACATCTAAAATGCTAAAGCAGATTCCTATTTGTTCAATACAATCTAGACATAGAACTAATCTTGTCTATCTGTTGGGCTTCTATACTCTGTTATTCTAACAGGTCTTCAAGCTTCTGTGCTCGGTAATCACTATGTAGCATCCCTGTGCATACACTTGCCCGCATACATTGTTTATCAACAGTTTCCTATTTATAAACAATTAGGTAATCGCTTAATCTCCTTGATCACATTTCCCATGATCAATCATAGCCATCAGATCTTCAGTCTTGTCCAGGTTCAATGCATCTTCCGATCTGAAAATGTTTTGCCCCACCTTGGAACTTGCATATTAGTCTTGGAACTTGTGCCAGGGTATTGTGGTTCAATCTAAGATGTAGATCTTCATGTCGACTTTTCATTGCCTTAGATTCGTTAACAAACTTCATTCACGATGCACCAATCATTGATCAGTTCCAGCTCATTAGTTCCTTCATTAAATACCACATGTAAACATTTAATGCATTCTATTATAGCTCGGTTACAACTTGGTGAATACTAAACTTCACTCGGTAGACATTCTGTCTTCATTAACCGATAGCGATAACCTTAGGGTTTACCAACTAGGTTCTTTGCTTGATAACATAGTATAGTATTAACCTTTACATTTTAAAACATATGTATGATGTTAAAACAATCTAAAACATCATGATCTCATCATTGTCTAACTCAGTACTAGTTGCCCATTGAATACCTTATACTTCTCAAGATATGGCAACATCATACTGAATTAGAAAATCAATTTCTTGACATCAATGACAAAATAATAATATCAAGATAGTAAACATCTGTGAGGCCTCACCTCGACTCAGTTTGACATTCAGTGGATTTTATATTTTAGACTACTATGGATACTTTGTTTTGATGCATTTTTGAGATTTAGAACTTTTATGTTTTCAGGATATTGGATAACATTGCTATGAATTGATGTTTTACTTACATGCTTTATGAGATAGAACACTACATGATTATTAGATAGAATGATATTGCAATGATAGATGTCGTTAATGAATTTGCAGGACCTTACTTTGAATATAGAACTATGATGTATGTTTAGTTTATGTGAATTGGGATGAAAATTGCTTATGTGAATTTGCTTGACAAAAGATGTATTCAATCTGTGCAGATGAAAATTGTATGCAAGTAATGATGTGCATTGTTATATTATTGAATTATATTTTATATGAATATTTGGGAGTACTAATGTGTACATTGAGATGCGCAGGAAATTTACCATGTGACCATGGAAAATTACGGAGAATCAAACCTAGACTTATGTATGTTCGTAAAGCCAGGGTTTGTCTATTTGGAGAGACAACACCCCGTTTGTGTTGTATTTTATTCGTATCAGTATATGCTGCATGTGTGTTATGTGTTATTTAAATTTATTGTGTAAAAACCTCAAGAGACAATTTCATGTTTATTTTTGTAAAAGTATTTTATTAGTGTCACTTGACACATGTGAGGATTTAAATTTTAATATTTTATCTTGTCTCTTGATGGGAAAGTGTTAATTATTATTAATTTTAAATAAAATAATGTGTTGTCAAAAAGATATTTTGAGAATATAATATTTGGTGTGGTCAACTTATGTTTGACCCGAAAATAAACTTCAGAGGGGTTTAAAATGGGTTAAATGAACACCTAGGGGTAGTTTATTAGGGTTTCCTGAAGCCCATAAGGTATACCTAGGGGTTAGGGGTAATTTTAGGCAAGTTTCTACTTTATTATGATCTTTTTAACGCTTTAAAAATTGGCTTTTTTGAGTTGAGCGAAAATTGAAAATTGAAGGAAAATCAAATCCAGATTTTCCCTCTTGGAAGGAAAGTCTTTTTTTGCATTTTTGCTTTCTTCCTTCTTTTTTGTTGATTTTCTTAGAATCCTGTGAGAACTCAGTGAGTGAGCTTCTTAAGGAGGATTTTTGGGAATAGCTGGTTAATCACCCACTCTCCATTTTTGGAGACAGAAGAAAAATTTGAAAGAAAAAAAAATAATGTTATGGGATAAAGAAATTTATTAAGGAAAATAAAGAATTGTGGATTGGGCAGCTCTTCTTCAGATATCATTATAACCTTTGGGCAGATTAAGGTTGGTTTCTTTTTTACTTTTAATGACTTGTTTTTGTTTATTTTTGAAAGTTGTTGAATAAGAAAATCTGTATTCTTGAAAATGAATGTTTGAAAATCTTTTGGTTTTGTTTTATGAATGAATGTGTTTTGGGAGTTTTCTCAAGATCTCTCTTTCTCTTGGGAGAGAAGAGGATCTTGAGGGTGGTAGCAGTGACAGCCCTCGAGTGAGAGACTCTCTTTAGAGAGCGATCACAAGGGATCTTTGTGTGACCCTTGCTGCATGGCCTGTTTGTGCAATGGGGGTCATAAGGAGGGTTATAAGGCTAGAATGCCTTTGGGGGGCATAAGGAATTTATGGGGTTGAGATTTTGATATGTTATTTGTGCCATGAGGTGGCTTCTTGTTATTACATACTTGCAGAATTCTCCTCAGGGTATTTGGTCCACTACCACCCTTGAAAATGTTCACCACCAGAGTGTGGTGCTGTGAAAGCCAGGTTGGGAATGTGTCTGGAATATTTGTATGCTTTGTGTTTCTTTGTGTTTGCCTGTTTGTACCCGTCTAGGAATTGGTTCTCCGAGCTCGGGGGTGGCTACCAGTTAGCCTAGGCTGGGAGGTGAGCACTCCGTGGTCAATTTTGTGTTTTCTATTATGCAGGAAATTCAGAAGAAAGAGGATAGGATTCATGAAAGATATTCAGAAGATTGTAATTGAAGATATTTGAATTCAGTTGCAGATGTATGTTTAAATTTGTTGTAAATAAATGCCTCAAATTCAAGAGAAAGGAGAAGCAAGTTGAAATTTGTAATAGTAGACTTGAAGTCTTAATGTTGTGACTGTTCAGAGAAATCATTCTGTAAATTTGGTAGAATATTTTAGAGATGTTTTAAAGAAAGAAAAGCTTGTTATTTCTACTTCTGGTTTATAAAAAAAAAAGGGTTTAAATTGTGTTGCATGCAAAAAAAAGCTTCTTGTATTATGGAAAGAAATAAAAGATTTGTTTTTCATTTTGACTTTAATTATATTTCACTTGTGGCAAATAAAAGATTATTGTTGTTGAAAGATTTCTATGTATATCTTTTATAAAAAAAAAGTTGTTTTAAGTGAATATTCTATTTTAAAAAAAGATTATATAAATGGATTTCTTTATCTCCAGAAAAAGTATAATGTAGCTTTATAAAAAACCTTGAATTGTATTTTTGTTAACATTGATTTAAAAGCTAGCTTTATAAAAGAATATATATATATATATATATATATATATATATATATATATATATATATATATATATATATATATATATATATATATAAATATATAATTCTATTTTTTTATTAAACTTAATGTTTTCTTTTTTTCTTTATTATATTAGTTTAGAATTTTGTATGTAAAATTCTCTTCAAAAAAAAAACCTTATATAAATTTATATTGAAATAAATTTCATCTTTTTATTTTTACTATGCTTATTTAAGTTATTTATAAATATATATATATATATATATATATATATAAATATATATATATATTTATATATATATATATACATATAAATAATAGTATGTATTTTATTTTAAAAAAAAATTTAATTTTTTTAAAAAAATCTAAAACGAAGTTTAGGGGTCCCCGCGGGCTCCTCTGTGCGTACGCACAGTGGACGTCCGCGCGGCGCCCACTGTGTGCACGCACAGTGGAGCCGCTTGCGGCTTCCACTGTGTGGGTACACAGTGGACGGCGGCGGCCGCCACTGTGTGGCCACACAGTGGTGCCGCCAGCGGCGCCCACTGTGTGGGCACACAGTGGAGCTGCGGCGCCCACTGTGCGCTCACACAGTGGCGCGCACGCGGCCGGATTTTTTTTTTCTCCCCCGTGACCTGCATTAAAATGTTAATGGAATTCATGGTCGCCAAGGGCTTCGGCCCGGCCATGAAGTTTAACAGTTTTAAAAAAAATATATATAATAATATAAAGGGTTTAAAACCCTAACCGAGTGGAGGTTAGGGCAGTTAATTAAAATAATTATTAAAATATTTACCAGTTTAGTAAATATACATATATATATGTTTCCATAAATACATATGGAAATTATATATATGTACATAAATGTATGAATTTGAGCATTTTTGTATAAGTAATAAAATTTTAAATATATAAATATATGCATAATCAATTAGGTATATATGTATATATTTATTTAATCCTGATTTTAACTTTGGTTAAATTGTAAAGAGAAATTTAAAAGAATTAAAAAGACTATAAAGTCATATTGGAGGATAAATTAAAATATCTCTCCTAATACTTTTAATATGAATAATTTAATAAAACTATTAATTAAATATCTTTTGGAGATAAAATTTAAACCAGTAGGTTATTCCGCGATTAGAATATAACCGATTGTCGATGCTTCGTTCGTTTCAGAATGAGCTCGAATTTATTAATGGAATTTTCGTTAACGCTTGTCGCAAGAGAGTGCTTGTTAATTAAATCAGTATCTTTTAAAAAAATTTGTTCCGTTTTTGCCCTAAATTTTGGGCATGACATTTTGGTATCAGAGCAGGGTTTCCACACTAGGAGCCTTACTCACTTACGTTTCGCCTTAGAATATTTAAAAAAATTATTTCGTTAATGGAAATTTGAATTTAAATAAATTTAATTCTAAAAGAAATAAATTAATTGTTTTGTATTATTTTCCTCTTAGGATGCCTCTGTTGACGCGACAAGCTCGCAAGCGCGGACGGGGTCCTAGACGTGAGCGCCTAGCTCGCGATGAGGAAGAGAGGGAGGCATCGGTTCCAGAGGAGAACCCAGGAGCACCTCCCGAACAGCCAAATGAACCTAACCGTGACCTTCTAGCAGCCATTCAGAATCTCATTGGCATTGTTCAGGAAAGGATTCCTGCAGAGAACCCTCCGGTTAGGAGTCATGACTCTGGGAGTCATAGATCTATTGATAGAGAATGAAGCAGGAGCCCGGCTCCGATTCCTGTAGAGAGCCAGGGTGGTAATGAGCCAGAGTCAGTGCATATGCCAGGACCACCTCCTGCGGTGGAACCAGTCTATTTTGAGAGAGGTCGTCGAGATCCAGGGGATCTCATCAGGGAGGTCATGCGCCTCCAACCACCATCCTTCGGAGGTTCTACAGATGGAGTAGAGGCCGAGGCATGGCTTCTGAGTCTTGAGAGGTGCTTTGCGTTGCGTTCTTATGAGAGCAACCTGAAAGCACGTGTTGCAGTTCATCTTCTGAGAGGGACAGCTTCCACCTGGTGGAGACAGGAAGAGTACAAATGCGGATTAGTACCTGATACACTCACTTGGGAGATATTCACCGAGAGGTTCCGTGAGAGGTACCTATCAGAGCACTTCAGGCAGCGTCGTATAGACGAATTTCATGATCTCCAACAAAAAGGCTTGTCGGTAACCCAGTATGAGAGTAAATTCTTTGAGTTGTTGCCATATGTAGATTATCTAAAGGATGAGAAACTTCTTGTAAACCGCTTCATTAGGGGATTGAATGCCGGTATAGCCGGGCCTGTTAGGATGTCCGCTCCAGAGAGCCTTCGGGTTGCTGTAGAGAAGGCGCTGATTGCCGAGGAAATTCAGGTTAGACCACAGGACAATAGGGATCGGTATCAGAACCGAAATCCCGCACCTCAGACTTATGGATTCCAGAAACCACATTGGAAGGGGAACAACCGAAATTCTCAGGGGTTCTCCAAACCCCCTCCTCCACAACAGACACCACAGAACCAGAGGCAGAAGCCTCCACAGTATCCGCAGGGCTCCAAGCCCAAGCAATGGCAGACTCAGGGACAGAAACGTGATCAGAGAGCACAGGGGCAGTACACACAGCCGGCGGGGACTCAGCAGTCCTCCAGGGGTGGGTACAGCGGATCCAGTAGGACAGGAGGTCAGGGATTTTCTAGGCCTCAGGGTGCCCAGTTCCAGGCACGGGGTGCTTGCTTTACTTGTGGAGCCATGGGGCACTTGGCGAGGGATTGCCCTCAGGGACAGGTAGCAGGGAGTCAGCGGATGGCCGCTTCAGAGCCGACAGTTGGTGATATGGGCAGGTCCCATAGAGTATTTGCAGCGGTTGACAACCGCCAGGCCGATCATCAAGCCACGGTTATCGAATCTTCAGGTATAATCAGAGGTAACAATGTATCTATTTTGTTTGATTCAGGAGCTACTGACTCCTTTATATCTCCATTGGTTGTGGAGCGTTGCGGGCTAGCGGCAACTAGGCAGGGTGTCAGTTGGGAAGTGGAATTAGCTTCAGGGGCTAGAGTGTTAGTGGAATCAGAAGTTAGGGCATGTCAGTTGCAGATTGGCAAGACCACCACTGTAGTAGACCTTAGAGTGACTCCACTTGGATCTTATGGAATCGTACTTGGCATGGATTGGCTTTATGCCCATAGAGCCAAAATGGATTGCCGCCTGAAAAAGATCGAGTGTGAGGATGATCATGGTTCGCCCATAGTTATCACCGGGATTCAGAGGCCAGTGTCTCTTCGTATGATCTCTGCAATGCAGCTCAAGCGGAGCATGCGGAAGGGATGTCATCTTTTCGCTATCACTATCAGTGACAGAGGAGAAGAGGAGGAAAAAGAAACATCGCTCGATGACCATCCTATCCTTCAGGGATATTCAGATGTATTTCCTTCAGAGTTACCGGGAATGCCTCCCCGCAGAGAGATTGATTTTCATATAGACCTAGTACCAGGAGCCGAGCCAGTTTCCAGAGCACCTTATAGAATGACCACAAATGAGCTTAATGAACTTAAAATTCAGCTTGAGGAACTTCTTGAGAAGGGTCATATCCGTCCTAGCGTATCCCCGTGGGGTGCACCAGTTATCTTCGTTAAGAAGAAGGATGGATCTCTCCGATTGTGTATGGATTATCGGCAGCTAAATAAAGTAACCATCAAGAACCGATATCCTTTGCCTAGAATTGATGATTTATTTGACCAGCTTCAGGGTGCCAAAGTCTTTTCCAAAATAGACCTGAAGTCAGGATACCATCAGTTGAGAATAGTGGAAAGTGATATCCACAAGACCGCTTTTCACACTAGATATGGTCACTATGAGTTTACCGTAGTCCCCTTTGGACTTACGAATGCCCCAGCAGTTTTTATGAGTCTCATGAATGGGGTGTTCCGTACCTTTCTGGACCGTTTTGTTATTGTGTTCCTCGATGATATATTGATATATTCTCGGAATGAGAAGGAGCGTGAGGAGCACCTGAAACAGGTATTGCAGTGTTTGCGAGATAACCAGTTGTTTGGCAGCCTATCGAAGTGTGCTTTCTTTCGATCTGAGGTCAAGTACCTTGGACATGTTATTTCCGGTGATGGGATCTCAGTGGACCCATCAAAGATTAGGGCTATTATGGATTGGCCAGCGCCTACCAGTGTGACAGAGGTCAGGAGTTTCATGGGTTTAGCAGGATATTACCGACGTTTTGTCGAAGGTTTCTCCAGAGTCGCACACCCTATTACCTCTCTTCAGCGTAAAGGGAAGAAATTTGAGTGGACAGAGAAGTGCGAGAAGGCCTTTCAGGAACTCAAGAAGGCACTTACTAGCGCTCCTATCCTTGTTGTACCAGATCCTTCAGCTGATTTCATGGTTTGTACCGATGCTTCCTTAGAGGGTTTAGGGGCAGTTCTTATGCAAGGTGGTAGGGCCATAGCTTTCGAGTCTAGGAAACTTAAGACTCATGAACTTAATTATCCCACTCACGACCTTGAGCTCGCGGCAGTAGTGCATGCACTTGTGAGGTGGAGACACTTCCTTTTAGGACATCACTTTGAGTTGCATTCAGATCACCAGAGTCTTCAGTATATCTTCACTCAGCCGAACCTTAATGCACGTCAGAGGAGATGGATGGAGTTTTTGTGCGAATATGATTTTGACGTTCACTACATCAAGGGAAAGGAAAATGTAGTTGCAGATGCCTTGAGTAGGAGACGTCATGAGGTTTACACCATATCCATGGGCACAGACTTGAGGGACCGCATACTTCGGCATTTGTCAGAGGATGGATGGTATGCAGAGGTTTGTCAGGTGTTACGTTCTCCGGTCACTCTAGAAGGGAAATATGTGGATTATTCCTTGGAGTCCGATGGACTATTACGCCACAGAGGGCACATTTATGTACCTTCCTCCGGAGGGTTGCGAGAGTTCATTGTCTCGGAAGCTCATAGAGCTCCTTATGCAGCGCATCCCGGGGTTAAGAAGTTGCATGCAGACTTGAGGCAGTTGTACCATTGGCCGGGAATGAGGCAGCTCATTGCTGAGATAGTAGCTCGGTGTGTCGAGTGTCAGAGGGTAAAGGCAGAGCACCGCCATCCAGGTGGGTTGCTTCAATCTCATGCTATACCAGAGTTGAAGTGGGATACTATATCCATGGATTTCATCATTGGTCTCCCTATGTCTTCTCGTCGCCATGATGCTATCTTGGTGACAGTTGACAAGCTGACCAAAGTAGCTCACTTTTCACCAGTTCGTACTACATTCACAGCACCTGCAGTAGCACAGGTGTTCTTGCGAGACATTGTTAGACTACATGGCGTACCCCGCAAGATTATTTCTGACAGGGATTCTCTTTTCACTTCTACCTTTTGGAAGTTATTACAGGCAGCTATGGGCACAAAGCTCAATTTCAGTACAGCTTATCACCCGGAGACAGATGGTCAGACAGAGAGAGTCAATCAGGTGTTAGAGGATATGCTTCGTATGTACGTCATGGATCATCAGACCCGGTGGGAGGAGTATCTTCCCTTAGTGGAGTTTGCCTATAACAATGGGCATCACACTTCTTTGGGAATGCCACCCTACCAGGCATTATACGGCAGGCCTTGCAGGACGCCCTTGAGTTGGGATCGCATAGAGGATAGAGTTGCTATTGGTCCTGAGTTAGTTCGAGATATGGAACAGCAGGTGGATTTGATTAGGCAGCGTCTCAGAGAGGCTCAGGATAGACAGAAGAAGTATGCCGATGCAAAGAGGATTGACCGTAGTTACTTGGTTGGAGACAGAGTTTTCTTGAGAGTGCGACCGCATAAGAGTCCGATCCGCTACGGAAAGGGTTCTAAGCTCGCACCTCGCTTTGTAGGACCTTTTGAGATTCTGGAGAGGATAGGCCCAGTTGCCTACCATTTAGCTTTGCCACCTAGCCTGTCACGCATCCATGATGTGTTTCATGTTTCAGTTTTGAGAAAATATATCTATGATGAGTCTCATATTTTAGATTGGGATGCCTTGCAGGTGGAGTCGGACGGGCAGCTAGCTTTGGAACCCATTCGCATTTTGGCACGCCGGACATTGGCCCTTCGAGGTCGAGAGCTGGACCAGGTTAGGGTCCAGTGGGATTGTTATGATGAGGTTACGGCTTCATGGGAGGACGCAGCACGTATGAGATCAGAGTACCCTCACCTCTTTGATGAACTCCAGGAGGAAGTTCATGCCTAGAGGGGGAGGATGTGAGGCCTCACCTCGACTCAGTTTGACATTCAGTGGATTTTATATTTTAGACTACTATGGATACTTTGTTTTGATGCATTTTTGAGATTTAGAACTTTTATGTTTTCAGGATATTGGATAACATTGCTATGAATTGATGTTTTACTTACATGCTTTATGAGATAGAACACTACATGATTATTAGATAGAATGATATTGCAATGATAGATGTCGTTAATGAATTTGCAGGACCTTACTTTGAATATAGAACTATGATGTATGTTTAGTTTATGTGAATTGGGATGAAAATTGCTTATGTGAATTTGCTTGACAAAAGATGTATTCAATCTGTGCAGATGAAAATTGTATGCAAGTAATGATGTGCATTGTTATATTATTGAATTATATTTTATATGAATATTTGGGAGTACTAATGTGTACATTGAGATGCGCAGGAAATTTACCATGTGACCATGGAAAATTACGGAGAATCAAACCTAGACTTATGTATGTTCGTAAAGCCAGGGTTTGTCTATTTGGAGAGACAACACCCCGTTTGTGTTGTATTTTATTCGTATCAGTATATGCTGCATGTGTGTTATGTGTTATTTAAATTTATTGTGTAAAAACCTCAAGAGACAATTTCATGTTTATTTTTGTAAAAGTATTTTATTAGTGTCACTTGACACATGTGAGGATTTAAATTTTAATATTTTATCTTGTCTCTTGATGGGAAAGTGTTAATTATTATTAATTTTAAATAAAATAATGTGTTGTCAAAAAGATATTTTGAGAATATAATATTTGGTGTGGTCAACTTATGTTTGACCCGAAAATAAACTTCAGAGGGGTTTAAAATGGGTTAAATGAACACCTAGGGGTAGTTTATTAGGGTTTCCTGAAGCTCATAAGGTATACATAGGGGTTAGGGGTAATTTTAGGCAAGTTTCTACTTTATTATGATCTTTTTAACGCTTTAAAAATTGGCTTTTTTGAGTTGAGCGAAAATTGAAAATTGAAGGAAAATCAAATCCAGATTTTCCCTCTTGGAAGGAAAGTCTTTTTTTG
The DNA here is from genome assembly GCF_030272615.1 of Cryptomeria japonica. Classification (NCBI taxonomy): domain Eukaryota; kingdom Viridiplantae; phylum Streptophyta; class Pinopsida; order Cupressales; family Cupressaceae; genus Cryptomeria; species Cryptomeria japonica. Next base: position 143,311,448 of record NC_081412.1, on the reverse strand, counting down.
CATTTTTGCTTTCTTCCTTCTTTTTTGTTGATTTTCTTAGAATCCTGTGAGAACTCAGTGAGTGAGCTTCTTAAGGAGGATTTTTGGGAATAGCTGGTTAATCACCCACTCTCCATTTTTGGAGACAGAAGAAAAATTTGAAAGAAAAAAAAATAATGTTATGGGATAAAGAAATTTATTAAGGAAAATAAAGAATTGTGGATTGGGCAGCTCTTCTTCAGATATCATTATAACCTTTGGGCAGATTAAGGTTGGTTTCTTTTTTACTTTTAATGACTTGTTTTTGTTTATTTCTGAAAGTTGTTGAATAAGAAAATCTGTATTCTTGAAAATGAATGTTTGAAAATCTTTTGGTTTTGTTTTATGAATGAATGTGTTTTGGGAGTTTTCTCAAGATCTCTCTTTCTCTTGGGAGAGAAGAGGATCTTGAGGGTGGTAGCAGTGACAGCCCTCGAGTGAGAGACTCTCTTTAGAGAGCGATCACAAGGGATCTTTGTGTGACCCTTGCTGCATGGCCTGTTTGTGCAATGGGGGTCATAAGGAGGGTTATAAGGCTAGAATGCCTTTGGGGGGCATAAGGAATTTATGGGGTTGAGATTTTGATATGTTATTTGTGCCATGAGGTGGCTTCTTGTTATTACATACTTGCAGAATTCTCCTCAGGGTATTTGGTCCACTACCACCCTTGAAAATGTTCACCACCAGAGTGTGGTGCTGTGAAAGCCAGGTTGGGAATGTGTCTGGAATATTTGTATGCTTTGTGTTTCTTTGTGTTTGCCTGTTTGTACCCATCTAGGAATTGGTTCTCCGAGCTCGGGGGTGGCTACCAGTTAGCCTAGGCTGGGAGGTGAGCACTCCGTGGTCAATTTTGTGTTTTCTATTATGCAGGAAATTCAGAAGAAAGAGGATAGGATTCATGAAAGATATTCAGAAGATTGTAATTGAAGATATTTGAATTCAGTTGCAGATGTATGTTTAAATTTGTTGTAAATAAATGCCTCAAATTCAAGAGAAAGGAGAAGCAAGTTGAAATTTGTAATAGTAGACTTGAAGTCTTAATGTTGTGACTGTTCAGAGAAATCATTCTGTAAATTTGGTAGAATATTTTAGAGATGTTTTAAAGAAAGAAAAGCTTGTTATTTCTACTTCTGGTTTATAAAAAAAAAAGGGTTTAAATTGTGTTGCATGCAAAAAAAAGCTTCTTGTATTATGGAAAGAAATAAAAGATTTGTTTTTCATTTTGACTTTAATTATATTTCACTTGTGGCAAATAAAAGATTATTGTTGTTGAAAGATTTCTATGTATATCTTTTATAAAAAAAAAGTTGTTTTAAGTGAATATTCTATTTTAAAAAAAGATTATATAAATGGATTTCTTTATCTCCAGAAAAAGTATAATGTAGCTTTATAAAAAACCTTGAATTGTATTTTTGTTAACATTGATTTAAAAGCTAGCTTTATAAAAGAATTTATATATATATATATATATATAAATATATAATTCTATTTTTTTATTAAACTTAATGTTTTCTTTTTTTCTTTATTATATTAGTTTAGAATTTTGTATGTAAAATTCTCTTCAAAAAAAAAACCTTATATAAATTTATATTGAAATAAATTTCATCTTTTTATTTTTACTATGCTTATTTAAGTTATTTATAAATATATATATATATATATATATAAATATATATATATATTTATATATATATATATATATACATATAAATAATAGTATGTATTTTATTTTAAAAAAAAATTTAATTTTTTTAAAAAAATCTAAAACGAAGTTTAGGGGTCCCCGCGGGCTCCTCTGTGCGTACGCACAGTGGACGTCCGCGCGGCGCCCACTGTGTGCACGCACAGTGGAGCCGCTTGCGGCTTCCACTGTGTGGGCACACAGTGGACGGCCGCGGCCACCACTGTGTGGCCACACAGTGGTGCCGCCAGCGGCGCCCACTGTGTGGGCACACAGTGGAGCCGCGGCGCCCACTGTGCGCTCACACAGTGGCGCGCACGCGGCCGGATTTTTTTTTTCTCCCCCGTGACCTGCATTAAAATGTTAATGGAATTCATGGTCGCCAAGGGCTTCGGCCCGGCCATGAAGTTTAACAGTTTTAAAAAAAAAATATATAATAATATAAAGGGTTTAAAACCCTAACCGAGTGGAGGTTAGGGCAGTTAATTAAAATAATTATTAAAATATTTACCAGTTTAGTAAATATACATATATATATGTTTCCATAAATACATATGGAAATTATATATATGTACATAAATGTATGAATTTGAGCATTTTTGTATAAGTAATAAAATTTTAAATATATAAATATATGCATAATCAATTAGGTATATATGTATATATTTATTTAATCCTGATTTTAACTTTGGTTAAATTGTAAAGAGAAATTTAAAAGAATTAAAAAGACTATAAAGTCATATTGGAGGATAAATTAAAATATCTCTCCTAATACTTTTAATATGAATAATTTAATAAAACTATTAATTAAATATCTTTTGGAGATAAAATTTAAACCAGTAGGTTATTCCGCGATTAGAATATAACCGATTGTCGATGCTTCGTTCGTTTCAGAATGAGCTCGAATTTATTAATGGAATTTTCGTTAACGCTTGTCGCAAGAGAGTGCTTGTTAATTAAATCAGTATCTTTTAAAAAAATTTGTTCCGTTTTTGCCCTAAATTTTGGGCATGACAACATCTTTAATTAGTTATATCCATAATCATCAACAACCTTCTCAATATCCTTATTGAAATGCCAACAATCTTTCATTGTTTGTTATAAAGCTATGTTGCCAACACATTTTTCATAGTCCCAACACAATATCCATACTTAAATATATCCATGGTCTTGTAGGTACAAGTGATGGTATACATAATAATGCATTCTGTAAGTGTCCCTTAGGCCTCTGACAAATTCTACACCTCATCACATACTTGGTTAGATCTCACTTCATTTTTGGCTAGTACTATTTTTCTCCCATCAAAGCTATTGTCTTGTCCTTGCCAAAATGCCCAAGTAATATATTTCTATGAATCTTTTGAATAATTTTCTCTCTCATAGATCTAACTAGAATACATAGTTGGTTTCCCTTGAAGAGGTAGCCATCTTGCATAAAATATTCACCCCTAATGTGTTGTAGATGACTAGCTCCTAGATTCATCAACTATTCCACAATCTCCCAAAAATAATTATCAGATTGATATTGTTCCTTTATAGTATCAAACCCAAATGCCTCATTTTCCATAGTTGACAAAAGGACAACATACTTGCTCAAAGCATTTGTAACCTACTTTTGCCTACCTAAATTGTGCTTTAGAACAAAGGTATAACCCTGTAAGAAAGAGACCCATTTTGCATGTTTGTTATTCAACTTCTTTTGAGTATTTAGATATTTCAATGCAATGCGATCTGTAAATAACACAATCTTCTTGAGCACAAGATAATGCCTATAATGCCTCAATTCTTGTACAAGTGCATAAAATTCTAAATCATAGTCGAAATAATTTTTTCTTGCACCATTCAACTTTTCACTAAAAAAAGTGATGGGTTTAAGTACAACTCCAATGCATACATGTGAGGCATCACAATCCACTTAAAATACTTTATCAAAATTTAGTAATGATAGTATGGGAGTTTTGATTACCTTCTTCTTTCTAAAATTATAACTCTCCTTAGCTTAATTGGTCCATAGAAATGTTGGCAACAATACTACAAACTAAGAGGGGGGGTGTGAATCAGTTTGCACACAAACTTTACTTAACTTAAATACAAATTCAGATATGATAATTAGGAATGAAAGCACAAATCAACACCACATCATTAGCACATATAACACAAATATTTTTGACATGGAAAACTTGGTTAAGGGAAAAACCACGGTGGGAACCTACCCACAATGAGATAATACCCTATTAGGAGTAAGTGAACTATTACAATGGGGACTGCACATGCATTCAAGAACACTACCTAGATCTCACTGCTCAAATACAAGAAGGGATACAAACCTAAGGAAGGCTCATTTCCTTACAAGATTTAGACAACAATATGGATTGCATGAACTATGAAAATAACATCTTCCACTGCCTAGTTATAGTTCTGGTTAAGCACAGATACTCAAACTCTTCTCTTCATACTTCTTCACACTTTTTCACACAACTTCTTTTTTCTCCTCTGCCACTAAAAGATAAAAACAATGTTTGCACATGCAGATACATCTCTCACATGAATATTACATATATTTATACAATTCATCAACATATATTTCAAGGTTGGCTAAACCCTCAACACAAATTATAAAATAATAACCTCACACACTACATCAACACATGTAGACCAAAACAATGTCGGCTAAGATATAGTCTATACCCAAATCAATACCGCAACCAAGAAACACCACCAAGAATTATGCCTCGATCATCTGCAACATGCTACAGTCACCATAAATGTTGCATAACATGAAGAACACCATCAGATCAAGAAAATGATCAATATCATGCAAAATGATCAATGCAGACCATCAACATGGATAGAACACAATCTAGAAACATCCACAAGCAACGTGAATTACCACAACATCACATCTTAGTAGAATCTTCATCAACATTATATCGAATGTTAAGAACACCAACTCAACTGACTGTCAAACTGAAAGATTCACTTGTAATCCAAATCATGAACCATCTGAATTGAGGACACACCTGAATGTCCTAAACACACTGCCAAAACCACAAACCAAGATATAGCAATTTCAAAGCAATGCGGAGCACAATCCAGAATACTGAATAACATGAACAATTGAATATCAACCATAATACCGAATCAAAAAAATCGATCAAAATATCATGTGACCCACTAAAACTTTTGCTGAATCAACTATAGATACTTATCTCAAAATCCATTAAACCACAACAACACAATTGCAACACACTGGCCAAACCAACTCATTTAATCTGATTGCAACATTGGAATACACAAAAAAATATATTGACATCAATGACAAAACATCATTCCAACAAATTTCTCAGCAATATCCAACAAGAAATTCCTGCCCTTGGTACAATTGTTATGGGGGATACAATGACACTAAAATTTTGAATAAACTTTCAATAAAATGTAGCCAACCTATGAAAAATTCTTACCGCTGTCATGCTTTTTGGACTTGGCCATTCCAATATTGCATTGACCTTGTCTGCATCCATCTTGACACCCTATACAGAGATGACAAAATCCATAAAAACTAATTTTTCTTACATAAATATGCATTTCTTTAGGTTTGCATAGAGTTTCTCTTCTCTTAACACTCTTAATATGGCCCTCAAGTGTTGTAGTGGCTCCTCCTTACTTTTGCTAAAAACCAAAATACCATCAAAATAAACTGCAACAAACTTACCAATGTAAGGTTATAGCACAATATTCATTAGTCTCATGAAGGTACTAGGTGCATTATATAATCTAAATGGCATCAGCATCCACTTATATAAATCCATCTCTAGTCTTGAAGGTTGTTTTTCATTCATCTCCTTCTTGAATCCAAATTCAATGGTAGCCACTTTGCAGATTAATTTGGGCTAAAATATTTAGCTTTTGCAAGCACATCCATCATGTCATCTAGGTGAGGTATAGGGAACTGGTATTTGATAATATTTTTATTGATGGCTTTGCTATCAGTGCATATCCTCCATATACCATATTTTCTTGGAGTTAACAAAGTCAGTACAAGAGACAAACTCATGCTTTCCCCATTACACCTTTATAGGTTTTATTGAGCTCTGCATGTTGTGTAGGACTCATCTTGTAGGCTTCTTGATTAGGTAGAGATTCCCCTCAAATTATATCAATATGATGCTAACTTATATCCCTTTTTGGTGGTATACCATCAAATAACTCATTTGGTATAACATCAACATACTGTTCTAGTAGTTCTATTGCTTTTGTAGGTACTGATACTTAGATTCATCTTCTCTTCTTTGGGCCATAAATGCATAACGAAACCTCATTACCTTCATTTCTTTGATAAGCTCTTGTAGTGTCATAATTTTCACCCCATGAAATTCCATGATACATAAGAACCTTCACTTTATGTTGATTAGAGGATTCCTTCATCTTCTTGTCCTTTTATCCATTTGATTTTCCCCATCACCATTTGTTTTGTCCTTTTTATGACTTTGCTGAGTAGTTGACTCACAAATGCCTATGCACTATAGAGACATTTATGTGCCACACTAGCATCCCGTGAATCTACAGCTGGAAGGTGTCTATTTAAGAATTACACTTGTAACTAGTAGAGCTCATAATGCCTCTTCTCATGGCCATCGATGTGAGTTTCATTCTTAGTCCTCATATCTTACCTTGGGAGCTTCATTTTTGTTCTCTAGACTCTTTGGGTTCACTTTACTCATTGTCTAACACTTGAATTGAAGCTTTGTTATCAAATTATAGCACCCTTGGCTCTCTTTGGACACCACTTTCATCATTTGATGAGGACTTCATTCTTCTTCTTCTTCATCTGGAGAGCTCTATGCTTTGGGTGTGGAAGGGGAGTTCTCTTCATATTTTAAGCTCCATTAGAATACTTGTTATTGCATTTACTTTCTATTTCATTTATCATTTATCTATCAATCCATCTTGGCTATTGGTGGAGGTAAAAACACCAAAATAGGGGTTTGATTGTGGTAAACCTCTAAAAAATATTCCTAACATTTTTCTTTTTTAGCTTGCTAAGAGGAGTCTATTACTAGAAGCTTCATTCATGGACTAGTTGTGAGAATCTATCTTCCCTTCCTTTCATTATTTCATTTTAATATTGTTAGCATTTCAATAAGTTTTTTGGTATAAGGATATTGAGAAGGTTGTTGGAGATTATTGATATAACTGATAAAGGATAATTACTGTCTTAATAATACTATTTTGTCATTGATGTCAAGAAATTGATTTTCTGATTCAGTATGATGTTGCCATATCTTAAGGAGTATGTTTTGATGGGTATAAAGATGTCGGTAAGTGACACAGAATGAATGTGAAAATGAAGGGGAATAATAAGTTATTCAAATGGGCAACTATTACCGAGTTAGACAGTGATGAGATTTTTTTGTTTTGATTGTTTTGATATCATATATATGTGTATTCAAAGACTGAACAAGAAGAAGAAAAGATTTCATGCAATAAAATAAATATAGGTTTAATATTGTTCTATGTTACCCAACAAGGAGCTAGTCGGTAAACACTAAGGTTATCGATATCGGTTAAAGAAGGCAGAATGTCTATTGAGTGAAGTTCAGTATTAACCGAGTAACAACCGAGCAGTAATAGAACACATTGGATGAATAAAAGCATTATTAAATAAAGGATGCCAATGAGCTGGAGATGTATAGATGACTGGTATGTCATGCAAGAAGTTTGTTGAGTATCTACGACAATGAAAATTCAAGAGTAAGATCTACAACATGGATTGAACGGTCATAACCTAGCACAAGTACCAAGGAAGGCATACAAGTTCCAAGGCAAGGTAAAACATTTTTCAGATTGAAGGATTCAATGAACCTAGTCAAGTATGATGATCTGATGGCTAAGATTGATCATGGGAAATGTGATCAAGGAGATTAAGTGGTTAGGAATTGTTTATAAATAAGGAATTGTTTATGAACAATGAATGCGAGCAAATTGAAGAATAGTGATGTTGCTGTAGTGATCACCGAGCACAGAAGATTGAAGATCTTATTGATGAACAGATTGAGAAGCCTAGCAAGGAGAAAGATAAGTCGTATGACAAGATTATCTTGAGTACATTGAGCACATAAAATCTTCTTTAGCATTTCAAATGTGAAGTTGCAAATATATTTTATTACCATTATTTATTCTGTAAGTGACAGGAAATCTCTTAACCGAGTGGACCTAACAGTCTTATTTGTAAATCCTCTAGCAAGGTAACATTCTGAATGAGTGTTTGAAATCCTTTGACAAGGTCACTTCTAACAAAGTGCAAGATTCTAATAGATCTTAGGGAAATCCCTTAACCGGGTCACATCTAGCAATGTGTTTATGTAATCTGTAACAGGATTGGCTTTTAACCGAGCATACTCTAGAAGGGTATATTTCTTAGTGGGTCCAAAATCCCACAGTGGTTTTTCCCTATTTGGGTTTCCACATTAAATCTGGTGTTAAATGTGTTGTGATGTTTTAAGTTTGTCAATTTATGAGTTTGAATGATTTACAATCTAGGTTGCATATTGAAGTAAAGGCTACCGAGGTTGAATCTGATGAATGTATTGAATTGTGAGTTTAATAGTGAGTTTATATGATTCACCCCCCCCTCTCATCTTACTAACAATTGGTATTATAGATTTGGACTCTAGAAGAAAAGTTTAAAGGAACTTGAGGCAAGATCCGAAGATGTATAAGAGGGATTCCCCAAAGCTGAACAAGTCAAGTTTCTCCACATGGTAGAAAAGGATGAAGCTGCACTTATCAGGAATTGGAGAATATGAAACATATTATCTAGAGAATGATTACAGTGCACCTAGCACCTACCCGACGACAATGGAAGAGATAAAGACAAAGAAAGAACATATTCAAGCAATGATTGAAATAATATCATCATTGACCGACTCAGAGTTTAATGATCTGGAAGGTTGTAATGATGCCAAAGCTATGTGGAATAAGCTCATATCTGTATATGGTGGTGATAAACATGTTTAAAGAGAAAAAATAGATAGTCTAAGAGGTCAACTTGAATCCAAGAGAATGAATGAAGGTGAGAACATTATCCAATATAGTACAAGGTTAAAGGAAACTGTCAATCAAATCAAAGGAGCAGGAGGAACTATTGAAGTAAAGGATGTAACAAGTAAGTTGCTTAGAACACTTCTACCTGCTTATGTCATTCGAGTCTTTGTAATTAATGAATTAAGGTCTATACCAAACATGCCAGTCTCCTTGGATGCTACTATCGGTAAGCTACATGCATTTGAGTTAAGTAATTTTGATAACAGTGGGTCTTCGGTAAATAAAGTTGAATCTGCATTCAGTTCTTTTCATCTTGATGAATCTGATGATTACAATGATAGAATGTATAAGTATACTGAAGGAAATCACAGTGGAGCAAGTGAAAGATTTCACAAAAACATGGAAGAAGTACACAAACTATATGAGGAAATCAGAAAGCAAGAAGAGTTTGAAGCATTATTAGCTAGAAGGTTACCGAGAGGTAAAGGTAAGTATAAAGGAAAGTTACCTTTGAAATGTTTTAACTGTGATAAAATGGGACACATGGCGTCTAACTGTCCTGACAAAGGATCTAGTGAAAAGAGAGAATACCGAGATGACAGACAGAAAGACAATCATTACAGAGGGCACCAAGACTTCAGAAGGAGAGATAGAAAGACATGCCTAGTAGCTGATGAGGAATCCAACGATGATAAATCTAATGAAATTGAGACAGAGGAAGTTGTTTATGTGGCTATCAAAGATGGATCATATGAAGAAAGGTATGAAGAAAAAACCTTAATATCTCACTTAAATAATAATGATTCTTGGATCATAGATACAAGATGCTCACATCACATGATAGGTGATAAACACAAGTTTGTTAAATTAGAAGACTATGATGGAGGTTATGTAAGATTTGGTAATGATGCACCATGTCTGGTGAAAGGTAAAGGATCTATCACACTTCCTGACAATGCTAAATGTGATGATGTATATTGGGTTGAAGGTTTGAAATACAATTTGTTGAGTGTAGCACAGCTAAACAATACAAGATACCGAATAGAATTTCAGAAAGGAATTGTCAAAGTTCATGACAAATATGGAAAGTTAGCTACTACCGGGACTCAAACAAGAGGTAATACATTTCATTTTGACTCAACTCGGAACAATTGTTTGTATGCAAAAATAGAAGATACTTGGTTATGGCATAAAAGTTTTTGTCATCTAAATTTTAATAATCTGATCAAAATAAGTAAGAAGCACTGAGTAAGAGGACTATCGAGCTTGGAAAAACTTGAGAATGCAATGTGCCGAGGATGCCAGATGGGTAAGATGATAGGATTAAGCTTTACAAGTAAGTCCTACACTTCTAAAGGAATTCTGGACCTTGTGCACACTGATCTTTGTGGTCCTATGAAAGTTCAAAGTTATTATGGTGATAAATACTTCATATTATTTGTGGATGATTACTCAAGGATGATGTCAATTATGTTTTTAAAAGAAAAATCAGAAGCCTTTCAAATGTTCAAATGGTATAAGGCAAGAGTTGAAAATGAAACAGGAAGACAACTGAAATGTCTAAGATCTGATAGAGGAGGAGAGTTCATTTCTGATGAATTTAACCTAGTTTGCAATGATCATGGTATAAAGAGACAAGTGTCTGCACTGAGAACACCACAACAAATTGGAATAACTAAAAGAAGAAATAGATCTATTGTAGATTCTGCCAAAACCCTGATGATAGAAAAGAGGGTACCTCAAACATTTTGGAGAGAAGCAATAAGCACTGCAGTCTACACCTTAAACCGTGTACAACTGAAAAATGAACTTTTAAGACATTGTATGAAATTTGGTATGACAAGAAACCTAATGTGAGTTATTTTAAAATATTTGGGAGTAGATGTTATGTTCACAAAGATGACAGAAATGGAAATTTTGATCAAAAAAGAGAAGAAGGAACATTTCTTGGTTATTCTTCTAGAAGTAAAGCGTTTAAATGTCTGATCAAATCATCTAACAAAATAGTGGAAAGTGCAAATGTGAAAATTGATGAATTTGCAGAAATAAATGATGAAGGAAATTACAAAGAACTAGAAGATTATGAAGAGTTTGTATATGTTCAACCGAGAAGTTCTACCAAGAAATTACTGAGTGATGAAGAAGATCATACAGACCCTACCGAGCCTATATTAGCCAAATATGTCAGAAGGAATCATGCATCAAGTCAAATTATAGGAGATAATGATGATCCAGTGATGGCAAGGAACAAGCTGAGACATAACACATGTCTAATACCTAAATTTAAACCGAGGATAGTAAAAGAGGCATCTAGCAATGAAGATTGGGTAAATGCTATGACATAAGAGATTGAACAAATAAAAAAAAATGAAACATGGACACTGGTCCCAAGACCAAAAGAGAAAAATGTAATCAGTACAAACTGGATTTTCAGAAACAAGCTAAATGAAAAAGGTGAGGTCATTCGGAATAAAGCAAGGCTAGTCTACAAAGGTTATGCTCAAGAAGAAGGAATAGACTATGGTGAGACTTTTGCACCTGTGGCAAGACTTGAAGGTGTAAGAACATTGTTGGCATATGTTGCTTACAAAAATTTCAAGGTATATCAAATGGATGTGAAATCTGCATTTTTGAATGGCATACTAGAAGAAGAAGTTTATATTGAACATCCTGAAGGATTTGTTGAAGAGAATTATAAAGATCAGGTATGTAAGTTGAACAAAGCTTTATATGGCCTAAAGCAAGCACCTAGAGCATGTTATGAAAGGTTGCACTCTTATCTAATCAAGATTGGTTTTATGAGGACAAGTGAAAACAACAACATGTATATGAAGAATGATGAAGAAAATGGAATACTGATTTCAGCCATATTTGTTGATGATATTATTTTTTGTGGAAATGAAATGTGCAAAGAATTTGAGATGTCATTAATCAATGAAATAAAGTATTTTATAGGTTTACAGATACTGCAAATGAAAGATGAGATTTTCATTACTCAATCCAAGTATATAAAGGAAATCGTGAAGAAATTTGGAATGGAGGATTCTAAACCTGTAAGTACTCCTATGACTACTAATTGTAAACTATCAAATAATGATGAATCTGCATCTGTTGATGAGACACTTTACCGATCTATGATTGATAAGGTGCAATATGTAGTTCACAACATGCCTGATATAGCACATGCGGTAGGTATAGTTGTAAGATTTTCTGCAGATCCCAAAGAAACCCATATGACAAGAATCAAGAGAATTTTCAGATACCTGAGAGGCACTGAAGATTATGGTTTAGTATATAAAAAGAGGAATGATTTTGATTTAAAAGTATATACTAATGCTATTGGGTAGGAAACATTGACGACAGAAAAAGCACAAGTGGTGGAGCTTTCTTCTTAGGTGAAAGACTAGTAAGTTGGCTTAGCAAGAAACAAGGATGCATTTCACAGTCAACAAATGAAGCTGAATATGTCGCTGCAACATTGAATTGCACCAATATAGCATGGATCAAACAACTGTTGGAAGGTATGAATGAGAAAGTTATCGAGCCAGTAACTATATTCTGTGATAATACTAGTGCTATTAATATTTCAAAGAATCTGGTAATGCACTCTAAGACAAAGCATATCTCTATAAAATATCATTATCTCAGAGAAGAAGTTCAAGAAAAGAAAGTTGTGCTGGAATATATTAGTTCAAAGGAACAAATAGCAGACATCTTCACAAAGGCACTGCCTAGGGACACTTTTGAGTATCTCAGAAGCAAGTTAGGGGTCCTACCCCTATCTTCTACTCACTGGCTGAGTTCGGTGAAAGCATTAATTCTATGTCTCTACAGAATACTATTTATGAGTTGACGTTGATTTACACACTTTAGGAGGTCGCCTAAAGTTGCGTAGAAAATAGTGATTGAAGACAAGATGCTCTGATCGAGACTGAGATGATACATTTGTATATGTTTTAACTACAAGGAAATTATTTCACAGGGGAAGGAATCATGAATTAGTTTTACTTTTTGGCATTGTTGTCAATGGGGGAGAAGACTAATAGGAGAAGATAAGAGAAGACTAATGACTGGGAGAGAGAATTTCAGGAGAAATCAAGGATAACAACAAATAGTTTAACAACAATTTGAATCTGAATCAATTGAAATGAATCAAGTTGGTATTGCCATTAAAGTTGGTACTACCATCAATGCCAAAGGGGGAGATTGTTGGCATTTCAATAAGTTTGTTGGTATAAGGATATTGAGAAGGTTGTTGGAGATTATTGATATAATTGATAAAGGATAATTACTGTCTTAATAATATTATTTTGTCATTGATGACAAGAAATTGATTTTCTGATTTAGTATGATGTTGCCATATCTTAAGAAGTATGTTTTGATGAGTATAAGGATGTCAGTAAGTCAAACAGAATGAATGTGAAAATGAAGGGGAATAATAAGTTATTCAAATGGGCAACTATTACCAAGTTAGACAGTGATGAGATTTTGTTGTTTTGATTGTTTTGATATCCTATATATGTGTATTCAAAGATTGAACAACAAGAAGAAAAGATTTCATGCAATAAAATAAATATAAGTTTAATATTGCTCTATGTTACCGAGCAAGGAGCTAGTCGATAAACACTAAGGTTATCGATATCAGCTAAAGAAGGCAAAATGTCTACTGAGTGAAGTTCAGTATTAACCGAGTAACAACCAAGCAGCAACAGAACACATTGGATGAATAAAAACATTATTAAATGAAGGATGCCAATGAGCTAGAGATGTATAGATGATTGGTATGTCGTGCAAGAAGTTTATTGAGGATCTACGATAATGAAAATTCAAGAGTAAGATCTACAACATGGATTGAACGGTCATAACCTAGCACAAGTACCAAGGAAGGCATACAAGTTCCAAGGCAAGGTAAAACATTTTTCAGATTGAAGGATTCAATGAACCTAGTCAAGTATGATGATCTGATGGCTAAGATTGATCATGGGAAATGTGATCAAGGAGATTAAGGGGTTAGGAATTGTTTATAAATAAGGAATTGTTTATGAATAATGAATGCAGGCAAATAGAAGAACTGTGATGTTGTTGTAGTGATCACCGAGCATAGAAGATTAAAGATCTGATTGATGAACAGATTGAGAATCCCAACAAGGAGAAAGATAAGTCGTATGACAAGATTATCTTGAGTACATTGAGCACATAGAATCTGTTTTAGCATTTCAGATGTGAGGTTGCAGATATATTTAATTACTATTATTTATTCTGTAAGGGACAGGAAATCTCTTAACCGAGTGGACCTAATAGTCTTATTTATAAATCCTCTAGCAAGGTAACATTCTGAATGAGTGTTTGAAATCCTTTGACAAGGTCACTTCTAACAAAGTGCAAGATTCTAACAGATCTGAGGGAAATACCTTAACCGGTCACATCTAGCAATGTGTTTATGTAATCTGTAGCAAGATTGGCTTTTAATCGAGCATGCTCTAGAAGGGTATATTTCTTAGTGGATCCGAAATCCCACAGTGGTTTTTCCCTATTTGGGTTTCCACATTAATTCTGGTGTTAAATGTCTTGTGATGTTTTGAGTTTGTCAGTTTATGAGTTTGAATGATTTACAATCTAGGTTGCGTATTTAAGTAAAGGCTACCGAGGTTGAATCTGATGAATGTATTGAATTGTGAGTTTAATAGTGAGTTTATATGATTCACCCCCCTCTCATCTTACTAACAAATATCTACAATCATTTAAATTTCTATTACACATTTACTATATTTAAAATATATTGAAACACATCTATCACATTGTGTTTTCTGTGTGGAACTTTGTACTTGATCCATATAGTATTTCAGTATGTTGCATTGTCATCCACAACCTCCACATGCATCCTTGAGCAAAGAAATGATGGAGGTCCTTAGAAGATCTCTATGATTGATCTTTTGTTATTTATGTGACACATTACAACTCTATGATTTGTGCTTGTCCTGAGTGGAGAGGTCAATTAGTGAGTCCCCGAGAGGTTGTTATCTACCTATCAGAGTGGTTCACTTTTCCCCCTCTACAACTCTTTTGCGGTCAACATACTCTCAGTCTTCCTTTTAACCTTGAGAGGCAGTAATATTAATTTAGAGTCATCCTTCTAGAATGTATATGCATTTTTTTTCTCATCATGCATAAATTTTCTATCATACTGCCATATTCTTCCCATTAACATGTGACATGCATCCATTGGGATAACATCACACCATATTTCATCTTTATAATTCTTCCCTATTAAAAACTTGATTAAGCATCTCTTATTGATAGTGACTCATTTCTCTTCTTAAACCATGCAATGCGGTAAGGATGGGGATGGTTTTTGTTGTGTAAGTTCAAATTTTCTACCATTTCCCTAGAAACCATATTTTCACAATTGCCACTATCAATAGTGACTTGGCATACCTTTCCACTTGAGGTAAATCTGATTTGAAATATATTTGTTCTAAGCCATGAACCTCCACAATCACTTGTCTTAATTTGATCCCTTTCATGAATCATCATCACTCTTCTCATCATGAGATTTTTTCCAACATTTGGTGGAACTTGAGACTTAGCTCCTTCTTCCTTGGCTTGGGCTAGATCCAATCTAGGTTTCTCTCTTTGTCTTTTCTCTTGCATGTTATATTTTGAGCATTTGAATTCTCTATGACCCTCTTCTCCACATCTAAAGTAGATGAAGGGCCTTTGTTGTGTTTCCCATCCTCTACCACCATTGTATCCTCTACCCCTCTAGAATCCTCTTCCTCTCTATTGAGTTGAATGATTTTAGAAGGTATATTATTGTTTCTCTATTCATTAGGATGATTCTCTCTAGCTATAATTAGAACCACCATGCAATTGGGATGATGTACTCCTTCTCGCTCCTCTATTCCTTTGGAAATACTACCGACTTGGTTTTTCTTCTACCTTTAAGGCAATTTGATATGCCTCTCCCATACTACTAACACTATGCATGCTCAATTCATCTTGGATACAAAAATTTAGGCCATTCACATACCTTGTAACCATCTGCTCATCAATTTATTGGTGCTCCACATGAATGGACAATTTGTATAATCTTCTATAGTTGACAAATTTTGCTTTAGGCTCTAAAGTATTTGGAAAAAAGTATGTGCATAGTTCTATAGACATAAAATTATCTTTTAGTTTCTTCTCCATCTTGTCCCAAGTTCATAACTTCTCTTTTCCTTTTTGGGTTCTTTCTTTTTACAAGTGATTTCATTAGATCACTGCATGCCCATTTAACTTGGTTCATGGAAATTTTACTTTATTTTCCTTTTCCATATTGTTCCATTCGAAGAATTTTTCCATGTTGTTCAACCAATGTGCTAGTTCCTCTAGTTTAAGACTACCTACATAATCTGATGCTTCAATTTTGATCCCATAATTTCTCCCTTCTAATGCCCTAACTATCCTTTCCTCAAAAGTTAGTTCATTAATTGCTCTACATCTTCTTTGGCTTTTGCATGTTGGTTTCCACCTCTTCCTTGGTCTAATTGGTCATTAGAATCATCTCCTCTTTTTATTATTGTTTTATTTGCCATCATTTCTGCAAGATTTGATACTTTCCTTTGGAGGTTTTGCATATCTCTATGCATATATGCAAGACCTCCTCTTCCTTCTTTGATACCAAATGATGTAGCCAATTCTGAACATAAATGACACCGCTAATAAAAACACGAAGATACATCATAATAGATCAATTTTTCATTCACTATTTTGAAATTACAATATCAAGTTATATAAAATTAACCCTTTTGGCTTCCTTTTGACAACTTTTAGAATTTGCCTTTTTTTTGGTAATTTCCAAACTTATCCATAAAATTATGAAAACTTCTAAATATCTAAAAATTACTTCAACACAAATTGCCAACTTTCTAAACTAATAACAATCATGAGCTCAAAAATAACTAAAAAATCAACTTTCTAACTTCTAGGAAAAAATTAGAAAATATTCGTTTAGAAGCCCTTGCATCATTGTGCGTGTGTGTGTAGAGAGAGAGAGAGAGAGAGAGAGAGAGAGAGAGAGAGAGAGAGATTATATGATCCCAATGATTACTAAAATTTGACTATTTGAAAATTTACAAAATATTATTAAATCTTGAATATTCTTTATAACTCCTAGATATCTAAAACTATTCTCAAACATACTGCCAATACATACATAAAGTATAAATCCTTTCTTATACTTAAATTTTGTATTTCATGTATGTATTCTAATCAAGAGAATGAGTCTTAATGGAGAGATGTCTTTTTCTTCACAATTGAGGCTCACATGATGTCAATGCATGAATCACATAACATGAGCACATTATAACACACTTGTGTTATTGTCCACATTCACAATCCAACTCTTTGGATTGGATTTATCTTGGACATATAACCAAAAGGGCTAGATGACCATTTCAATACCCAAAGACATGCTTTTTGAAATTGCAAAAAAATTGACTCAATTTTGAGTGTGCTCTCAATCAAGTTGGTATGTGTTTGAATGCAATGAAAATTTACCATGATAATTTTAAGCTCTCTCTTAGCTATTTAACCATGCAATTTATTTCACATTTTGATTATGTCAAGTTTTTCATCTTTAATTACTTTTGTTAGTGTATCTGTTTTTCGTAAAAAACTAATGTGTGGTATTTTTGTTATAAACTAGACTCCATTCTACATGTATTAAAAAATTTGGGGGAGCACACAGTTTTTTTGGATGTTTTCACTTTTAAAATTAGTAAAAAATCACATATTCACTAAACATTTAGCAAAAAAATTAAACATTAACTACATGGTGTTAGCTAATTTCTCATCCAAATGATTTTTGAAATAATAAAGAAAAAGTTAACATTTTAGGGGAGCTACACCATACACTGTGTTATGTTGTTTTGATAAAAAAAGGACCACTTTGTATGGCCCCACTTTTTTAACCCCTTAATCTCCACCGTTTAAAAAAATAGTAGTTTAGAAAATAGATTTAGAGCACAATTACTCTTGTTCTAGTTGCATCTCCAAATTTTGAGCATAACTATCTTTAACATCTAAGGTCAGACTTTCCTAATTTTTGAAAAAAGTGTCCATTTAAAACCCTATTTTAATCCCCCATATTTGTGCCCTTACCAACCACTATGTGGGCTTCACTAGCTAGGGAATATTATATCATGTGTATTCATATTAGGGGATTTAATATCCCCAAAAATGAGCTCAATATATAGCCTACCTGGTGAAAATAGGGAGGTTCTTAATTCGGGCTATGAAAAAATGCAATATCTGGTAAAAATAGGGGGGTTTTAATTCAAGTTGTGTATTGGGAGGGGGTGACAAAAAATGATTTCAAGGAAAATAGGGAATTCTTTAGTATGCCATGAATGTACGTGATATAACCTAGGTTCACTAAGTGAAGCCTCTATGGCCACCTTTAGTATCATTTTGTAAATTATATCTACATGAAAAAGACATCCATTTGGTTGAATTTGTACCCTTGGTTACATCAAAGGTGCAATCCAACTCTTACAAACAAAGGAAAAGTATGATCTTTGATGAAAAAATCATCTAATATGTAAAAAGACAAAAGAAACTTGGTGCCAAATCTAAGATCTTATGATCTTTATTACATATGGAATAGACCACCATGAAAAGGAAATCTTATAATGAAGGAAAATTTTGATAATTTGGTTGAATATATGGTTGAATTTTAACTAACATGAATGGATAGGAAATTCTTTGATATGGTCATTTTGTTGTAGATTTGGTTAAATTAAAGATTGATTTAATGGGCGTGACAACTTCTTATATGATTGCATCCACATCAACTACTTTCAAGATACTTTTAAAATCATTGGGAGAATAAATCATTGAATTGGATTTTAAGTTGGATACCATGTTAAATCATGTTAAATCAATAAGGAATTTAGCCAATTTGGATTATTAGGAACTTGTTATATATTTTGAGCTTTGAAGTGTAAATCAAGAAAACAATGAAAGCTTGCAAGGAGAATAGTGTGTGCTACATGTACATAAATTTGTGAAAGCTTTTATGAGTTGAAAGAAAGAATAGAATAAGTGATTTTAATTTAGTTTGAAGAGATGATTGTAATGAATAACTTCATCATATGTTGTCATTGATGAAACACATACACACACATATGTTCATATTGTCTACCAGTGTGACTTCAAAGTTGTTTATACTACAACCGGTATACTAGAGGTTTATATCTAATCAATACATGGTGACAATCGGTATATACATGGAGACAACCAGTGGATATACATAACTCGACATCTACCTAAAGAACCAATGGAGATTATCACATGAGCATCAAAGGATAAACAATTTATATGTTTAACTCCAACCAGTATTGTTGTTCCAACCGATATTCATTGATTATGTGATGAGTTATCCTTATCGACAATTTTTGGCGCTATTTTTGTGATGAGTTATGATTGTTTGACCAAATACACTGCACCTAGGAAATTGTGTTATGATTTTTTATAGGCCGACATGGAATCCAAATGTCTATATATTGACATCACAATTAAATATTTTGTATGAGTGAAAGAGATATGTTATGTGCGAAGGCAGAAGTATTAAGCTACATAAGTATGTTGGTAATGAAGTATTGAGTGCACAAAAGAGGATCTATACAAGCAAGTTGTGCTACTACTAGATCACACAACCTATTATTTTCTAATCACTACAACAGTCAAATCCCCTAACCGGGTAAGCTCTAACAAGATTTATTGTACAAATCCTCTAACTAGGTGATCCATTAGTTTGGATTCAGAAATTCTCTATTGAGTCTACTCCTTATAGGGTACTACCTTTAATAGGGTATAGATTTTAATTAAGCTTTAAGACCTTTAAAAATATTTTCTCCTAGCAGAACACTTTGTAGACCTTAACCGGTCAATTATCTATTACTACAGATAGTTAACTTGTGAGTCCCATCTCACCGTGTTTTTTACCTATTTGGGTTTTCCACGTATAAACACTTGTGTTATGGTGGATGTTTTACTTATAATGGATGTTGTTATATCATTTTGGATTACATGCTTATTGTTTAACAAACTTGTTAAGTTTATATACCGGTCAGTGTTTAAAGTAGTATTATTTTTGGTTTCACTGATTCATACCCCCTCTCAGTGCTTTATTGGTCCATCAATTGGTATCAGAGCCTAACTTATTTAAAGCCTAATCACTTGGAAGGAAACCCTAAAGCTACCATGGGGGATATGAGCTACTTTGAGATGGAAGAGAGCTTGAGGCTAGTAGAAATGAGCTTGAAACCCTAAGGGTCAAATTGAAAGCTTCTAAGTCAAAAGGAGAGAGCTAACTGAACAATTGCTAGAAATATCTGATAATAGTTCTTTAGATGAGGCCAATATTGATGCTTTAGCTAAGGAAGTTGAAAAGATAAATGGTAAAAAGCTAAATCTGAGTAGAGAGCTAGAAAGTCTAACAATCTACATGAGTCAGGAACTAGAAGCTAGGAGGACAACTGAAGATCTTATCAAAGAAAGAGATCATGAGATTGCCAAGATCAAGCGAGATAATTCTACTTTGCATGAGCATTGGCATGCTGAAAAAAGAAGAAAAAGAGACTTTATAGCTAGATCTTGAATTAGCATCATCTCTGAGAGAGAACCTGTCAAAACATAATGAAGATCTCACCAGACAACTCACTGAAGCAAATTGGAAACTGAAAAAGTTCAACAAAAGTTCTACCTTGCTAGATGAACAAATTAAATCACAAAGGATGAAAGGTGATACCTCTGGACTTTGTTTTCACACATCTGAAAAAGGAGAATCTTCTGCTACAAAGAGAAACATTCATAAGAACAGAACTGCTCTTAAGGCTAAAAAGCCTACTGGTAAAAAGGTCTTTAAACCTATTTGTTTTGTTTAACATAAATCTAGTCACACTGCAAATGTTTGTAGAAACAAACCTAATGGAAATACAAGCTACAATACTAATGCTAGGTATATGCCAAAGAAATTTGAAGGTTATTGCTTCACATGTAAAATGTATGGGCATAAATCAGTTCAATGCAGATATGAAGCAAATAATCCAATACCACATATGAATCCAAGACCAAATGGAACCTGGATGAGAAGTTTTGACAGCTGGGTCAACATGCACTGGCAAAGACCCTACGACAACCAGTTTAGTCCATTTGAGATGGAAAAGGTAACAAATGTCATTTTCATCATCTGTAACAACTTTGGTCATGTGGCTATTAATTATAGAAGAAGGACTGGGAGAGGTAATGCAAGACCTTGGAGATCATTTGGAATGGCATGCTATCACTATCATAAACCAGGACACATGGAAAAAATTTGTAGATCTAGAAAGAGCAAACCAGTCAATCCTTCTAAAGATCAGAAAGGAAAGAAAAAAGTTACTATTGAAGAAACTAGAGAAGAAATGAATTGAATAAGGAAGAAGAAAAGTGATGATTTACCTGGAGAAGAAACTAATCCTTTACCTAATGTGGAGAATCCTGCACTGGTGAACTAAGCCCTTTTATATGGCTAAGGGGAGCATTACGGTAAATCCACTTTCGAGCCCCTTGAGATTAATGAGTGGTAAGAGAATTTGAATGCATGAAATTGTGATAAATTTTGTCAATCGGTTATCAACCAGTTTTACACTTGTTAGTATTGTATGCATCTTTAAGTAGTGTAATTAGGGTTTGTAACCCTGACGGGCAAGCATTTAATGCAGTAGGTAAAAAGGATAAAAGCAAGTTTCACTTTTTTATTTTTACCCTAATGCATTCGAGAAAGAATTTTTGAGCACTTGGAGAGCTAAGAAAGGATTTTAGTCAAAGTTGTATCGTGATTTGAGTAATCAAGCTGATTTAAAGGTTGGTGAAGACTGAACTAGTGTGCACTTGAGTATTCAACTGATAAATGAGGTAGACGCGTGAAATAAGATTTTGGAGAGGTACATATCCGAATCATTCCGACTCGCGTTCATGGGGAAAACATGTATCTAGAAAGGACTCATACTATAACCAAGGAAGCTATTCAAGTTGTAACTGGTTTTTACTCAATCGGTGAAGTACCTAAGCTAAGGCGTATTTCAAAAGAGATAGTAAACACTCTAACTGGATCAACCTCTAATGGGCATTCTTTTTCTATCAATAACAACAAGGACCCAGTGGTAAAGTTGGTAGCTATGGTTATAGGCTACCGAATATTCTATTCTAGTAGAATGAATAGTGTTCCATCTGCAGCGGTGCATACTCCATAAAAATGATAGCTGAAAATGCTAATTATGACCTATGTGAGGCCATAAGGAGCGAATTAATGTTGAATCTTCGGCCTATCAAGAATGATAGCAGCCAAAAGTTTAAATTTGGACAGTTGTTGATCGGTCTATTCTTTTATTTCCATAATTTTCTATCGAGAATTGGTGATCTTGAATGGTCTAAGGATCTACCGGTAACTGCCCAGATTAATAACAATATTAAGGTTGTGAGAAACACCTTCTTTGCAGCAATGAATAAATGTTTTAATTAATTTAAGAAGAAAATGAGTATGAGAGTAATATTTCATGAGGATGTGGTAAAGCACTTTGCTATGGATATTATTTTCACAGTTACCACTAATTTCTATTTGATGGAGGTTATTGAGCCTAGAGAAGAAGAAATGGAAGACATGATCTATGAAGTCAACTATGACTTATTAATCAGTTGTGCCAATAACCTGTTGGCATCTCCAGTGGATAAAAAGAAGGCAAAATTTGATACAGTTGAAGTTCAAAATACAACATCTGAAACTAGTAGTGTTCCATCCATAAGTGGTAAAGGTAAGAGGAAGAAGGCTGAGCAAGCACCTTCGGTGATAAAAAGTACAAGAGTGACACGAAGTGTCCAAACCAAAATGAAACCGGTACCAAAAGTATATGCAAAGAAGGAGACTGCATCAAAGAAAAGAGGTCAGAAACTAATTCTCCAAGAAGAATCTGAAGGTATTGATACTGAAGAGGAACCCAGGAAAATGAAAGTAACTAGTAAATCAGCTAAACCAGTGAAACAAGTGCCAAAGGCAACTGTGCCTATTAATGTCTTAACTTACAAGCCCGAGACTCACTTTGAGAGAATAGTGAAGACATTAGGAAGAAACAGATTTGATAATGTCAAATAACATTTTGATTCATTCAATGAAGATAAAAAGGAACAAATTATTCAATAGGTAATCAATTATTTATGTCATTATAATATATTACCTCATGATCTTGAAATGGATATCTCTAATTCCTTATATACTATTATTTTGAATAAATGGGAGGGAGCAATAAAGAAAGAAAAAGAAATTATAGATGATGTATTTGTGCAATATTTTCCTAATTTGTCACAGGATGAGTTGAATGAATTGGTTGATAAGTACAAAGTTCATTTTACTTACAAAACAAGAAGATTGAAGCTAATTAGTGGAAAGGTGCAACTTGTTGAGACTAAGACTCATCAGATTGCTCATAATATCTAACAGATGGAAGAACTTATACATTCTTCTAAGGATGAGCAAGATATTGTTGATCGACCTGAAATGGATGAGGAAGAAATTGTGCAAGCTAATGTTTTCTATCTTGTCAAGAAGAAGGATGACACTATTATCCAATGAGTCATACTTGTTGATGATATTCAGAATGCAATAGATCTATCTGGAGACATTACTGCACCAGATATGCTGCTAGCGATAATTTCAGAATCATAGGTCACTAAAGTTGAGAAACCGACAACTCAACCAGGAGTGGATATTCCACCTGCAAAGGAACAACCAATGAAACCCCAACTCCCACTTGTTTCACAAGACACTCAGAAGGAATCTGATAACAAATTTGATGCACAAATTTTTGAACAAGAGAAGAAAAAGGGACAAGAGAAAGAAGAGATTGTTAAGGTAACATCTCCTGAACTAGTAAAAACATTAGTCATACAACAGACTGATGAAGATGATGATGACTCATTAGGCATCTAAGGGCCTATAATTGTTGACAATATTAGTGCATCTGGAATGATGAAGATTGCAGCTGTCGTGCAATCTAGGGCACACAAGAAGAGACTTAAAGAATAGAGAATGGAAGAAGAAACCATTCAGAATGTTGTGGATATTCTGACAAGTCTACTACCGGAAATTGCTACAGGGCATCTGACAACACCTATTAGCAAATGTGATCAATTAGTTGCTGATGCATCTGACCAAATTAAGACCATTGAAGAAGTAGCACAGACTTATGCTAAGAAGAGTTACAAGAAGAAGCGTGGAGAGTAGCTTATGAAAGAGATTGATATAGGAAAAATTGCTCTATCTCTTAATAAAGATTTATTAAGAAAAGCTATTGAAACAGGAGGGAAATATCTTGCATCTACTTCTAATTTTTCATTATTTTATTCTGATATCAATAGCAGGAAAATTGAAACAAAGGAAGAGATAGAAAAGATATGCAATGCATATGTTCCACTTCAAGATTCTATTTTTGTTTTTAGCAAATCTGTGGATGATTTATAAAACAGGTAAGATAACTATGATCTTGAAAAAGCAAAAAGACTTTGGTCACTGAAGGAATTAAAGAGTTTACTCACATCCCAAGTGGACATACTACAAACAGCCTACAAGAATGCAGAAGCTATTTTGGCTACTCCAGAAACATGCACACCTGATTCAATGGAAAAGTTCCATACTCAGATTATGTCTACACTTGAGTTCACTGAGAAGTTGTTGGAGACATGGGAACATGGTCTTTCTCAATTGAAGAGAAACTTTAGTGCTATTTTTATGAGGCTAGAAATGCATGAATCTTAATTCAGTTTTCAAGGTTTTGTATCTATAAAACATTTTGATACAAATTATCTATATATATATATGTATTTTACTTTTCAGTTTGGCATTGTTGTCAAAGGGGGAGTAGAAATATGCATGTGTGTTGTGAAAATTTTGTATGTTGTATGTAGTAAGGGGGAGTATATGTATATGTATATGTATATGTATATGTGTATACATTTTTTGTTTTAAGCACACTTAGTAGTGTTACTGTAAAATTTTCTAAGTGTTGCCATCAATGACAAAGGGGGAGATTGTTGGCTTGATGATGATTGTAATGAATAACTTCATCATATGTTGTCATTGATGAAACACATACACACATATGTTCATATTGTCTACCAGTGTGACTTGAAAGTTGTTTATACTACAACTGATATACTAGAGGTTTATATCTAACCAGTCTGTGGTGACAACCAGTATATACATGGAGACAATCAGTGGATATACATAACTCGGCATCTACCTGAAGAACCAACGGAGATTATCAGAGGAGCATCAAAGGATAAACAGTTTATATGTTTAACTCCAACCGGTATTATTGTTCCAACCTGTAGACACTTAAAAATAATTATTTTAATTATTTTTAGTTCCTCACATAATTAATTAATTAATTATATTAATTCAAATTCCTCTCAATATTAATTAAATATAATTAATATTGTCACTATAGCATATGATTGATTTATTTAATAAATAAATCCCTTTCTTTATTCTTCTGAAAAAATCAAATCCTCACAAATCTTCCTCTTAGCTAATTAATTTCAAATCATCTTCTTAATTCATTCTTCTAGAAACTCCCTAAACTCACTTAACATTATTCTTCTAATTTTTTATTCCCTCCACTCATTCTCTCTCCTAGTTAAATTCTCCTACACATATTAATCCCACCTAACATTTCCTCTAATCCCCCTCCTAATGAGTCGTTCATGGTTAATCATCATGATTAGCCACAAAGTCAACTCTTTGTCTTTTTCATCCAGCGACTAGCTGTAAATGCTCTTTTCCTAGGTGAATGTAAGATTTTTGAAATCACACATTCCTCTAGGCATCCCCTCTCCCAAGGAATTTTTAATTCCTTTTTATTCCTCCAATCCCCATGATATCCTTTTTTGGAGAATTTTTAATTCATCCAATGCATCTTGTGGAGTGTGGAGATACGAAATGCCTTTAAGGCATATTTCTTGGTCTCCACACCCTCTCTTGGACCTTGTGTGAGCTCACAAGTAAATCTTAGCCCTTCATCTCGAATTCATCCTAGCCATCCGTTTTCCTCTCTTCCTATAAAATAGGGCTCCCTCCCTTCATTCAAAACATCTTGAAATCTAGTAAGTTTATGCTGCCCTTTTGAGCCTAGGAAATCATCTTTGAAACTTGATCATCTCATTCTTATCAATTTTCAAATCCATTCCATTTGTGCACAACATTAGAGAGCCATTCACATCCAACAATCAAAGGAGCACATCAAGTGGAGCATTATCAAGGGGTGCCTTCACTTCATCAAGCTCAATCCGAAGGAGAAGGTAAAATAACAAGGTGAAATGGTCTTTTAATGATATTTTAGCATTCTACATGTTTATTTCGTTATGTTTTGATCATTTAACCTTCAAATCTATTTTGCCCTCTTCATTTTGGCATGCCCGGTGGGACCCACATCCCTAAGAACCAATGTTTCTTTTTATGTTTTTGTGAGTTGTGAGACACAGGTTCCAAAATAGCGTGACTGCAAAAAAAAAAAAAAAAAATTTTGCAGGTTCCAGAATAGCGGCTCTGTATTTCGGTGCAACAACTTCTTTTCTGTTTCTGTTGCATTTTTGTTTATGTTCTTTTTCTATTTCTGTTTCAGTTTCAGCATGATAGCTCTGCGATTAGCGCAAGCGTTTTTGTGGGAATTTGGATTCTTGTTATCCGATCTGTTATTTGCTTTATTATCTGCTCTGTTTAATTATAATCTGTGTGAAAGTAGGAGAGTATGCTCTTGTCTATATAGACAATTAGAAATCCAGACTTTTCACTTTTCTATTCTGTTTAGCGTGACTGTATGCTCTGACCGCAGGAAAGTGTGAAAATAGGAGAGTATGCTCTTGTCTATCTAGACAATCAGAAATCCGAACCTTTGACACTTTTCTATCTATTTAGTGCTACTGTCTGCTCTGTTAATTTGTCTGAAATTTTTAAGCGCTAACTGTAGTCTGCATTTCTTTTTTTTCATTTTATGTTATCTGCTCTATTTAAATATAATCTGTCTGACCGCAGGAAAGTGTGAAAGTAGGAGATTATTCTCTTGTCTATCTAGACAATCAGAAATCCGAACCTTTGACATTTTTTTTATTCTATTAAATTTAAGGTTTTTGCTCTGTTAAATCTAGGGTTTTTGTCTGCTCTGTCAAATCTAAGGTTGAGTAAAAAAATTTCCATTTTTTCACCATATCTTCTTTATCTCGACTCCATTTTCCTCCAAACTTCACCAGATTCTCCGCATTGTCATTTTCCACATTTCCTTCCTTGGAGGCCTTATCCCAAAAATCCACTTTTTGAAGCCCAAAATCCCATATTTCTCTATTTTTAGGGTTTGTCATAACTCCTTCCCCTTTTATCCAACCACCTCCAAATTTTTCTCATATTATCCATCTCCAACTTTTGCTTCTTTGTCCCTCTTGAACAAATTTTCCCATTCCTTCATCTCTCCTCCAAAATCCCCATTTTTCGCTTGCCTATCCCTTGGAAAGTGGCAAAAACCTAGTCAAACCCCATTTACCTACCAAAGCTTTCTTCAAATGCACATTTGTCATTAGTAAAAAAGTTTTTATTCATGTTTTTCTATTCATTCCCAAAAAATAAAAATAAAATTAATATTTTTGGTCATTTTGTTGTTTTGCAGGATGCTTGTTGAAGACTCTGTTTTTCCAAACTACTAATCAAGTTGTTTTGCAGGACGCTTTTTTAAGACTCCATTTTTCAAACTACTAATCAAGTGGTTTTGCAGGTTGCCTAGCTGATTCAACCAAATATTGTGCATTTATTTAAATTAGGCACCTAGATATTAATTAAAATGGAATGAACCATTGTCTTATGTGTCTTTAAGAAATGCGTAAAGGTAGGAAAGTATGCTCTCGTCTTACTAGACGATCAGAAATCCAGACCCTCCAACCTTTTCTTGTTTGATTGTGTGTTTGTCTCTAGCGGGCTTGCCCTCCCAACTTGCTCTTTGAGAAGGTAAGAGGGGAACGACCCAAGTGAGTACACTCGGACCTGGGGTTCCCAACTCACTATAATAAATAGGCCATTGACTACGAAAGGGTTAATGGTTGGGGCTATATGAGAGTTCACTCTCACATTGGGTGCTTAGTAGGATCCTAGAGATCTCAATCATGCTTGCGTGACTACTAAGTTCTTGGTGCTTCATTGGGCTATAGGCCTCAATTGCGCTTGCGCAACTTCGAAGGGTAGCTCCTAATGGGAAGACTTACTAAACACCTTGTTCATAATGGCCAAAAACCTTCTAGTCATTGGTGCAGGAGGTTGGACATCTGTAATGGCCCATATTGTTACGGCCCTTAGTAGAGACACAAAGTTCGCCATGAGGAGTTTTCATGGGAATTGATGCTTGGCTGCCCCGAGAAGTGAGTGTCATGGAGGGGAGCTAGTGGGGTCAAGCATCTAAGTGTCCGCTCTGGGTAAGCGTAGATGGGAAACCAATTGGGATTCAATGACTATTGTCCTTGCTAGCCTTAAGAATGTTGTATATGAGCATGAGTGTCTTTGATATAATATGCATTTGATCACTGTGTTTTCTTTGTTTGATACATACTTGCCAAGAGTAGACTAAAAACACATCACTATCCCCAAACACTTTGCAAAAACATTTGTCAAGACACAAACAATTGTCCAAGTCATTACCCACATAAAGTCCAAAATTGCGTCAAAACTCTGTCTGTCCCATTTTTCATAAGCTTAAGAGAGAAGCTAAGAGTCCATCATCTCCATCAACATTCAAGTTTGTCCTTTGAAACACCTATTATTGTCCAAATCAGGGTGGTCATATCCCTTCATACAACTTGCCATTCAAATTGATCCTCCATTAAGTCATATTCATACCAAAGGCAACCTAGATATCAAGTTTCTTTTAAACCATCACTACCATACCTTCTTCATCAATCATCCTCAAATTTCTTAAATCCTTTCATCCTCAATTTTCTTAAATCCTTTCATCACAAATTTCTCAAGTCTTTTCATCCTGAAATTTCTCAAATCCTTTCATCACAAATTTCTCAAGTCTTTTCATCCTCAAATTTCTTAAATCCTTTCATCACAAATTTCTTAAGTCCTTTCATCCTCAAATTTCTTAAATCCTTTCATCACAAATTTCTTAAATCCTTTCATCACATTTTTCCTAAGTCTTTTTATCACAAATATCGTGTATGGTCACAACTCGATCCCAAATGAAAAAGATGGCTGAACAACAATATGGCATGCTAGACATTGGTGTCCTATATGAAGATCCCACACAAGATCATACACAAAGTGGGCAACCTAGCGATCAAGATCAAAGTCAAAATCTTGACATGGTTAACCAAGATGAACTTTGTTTGAAAGTGCAAACTTTCCTAGCGGATTCTTATAACCAAGAGATGATGGAAAAGTTTATTAAATATAATCCTACTACACTTTTGAAAACTCTCCTTGAACATGGAGCTCAACTTCTGCCTGAATTTAATAGATCCACTCTCACCCAACAACCACAAGGAGACCTCGCTCCCACACAACGTGCTGCACCTACTATTCAAACTCAATCAATTGCAGCCCCATCAATCATCCAGGCTCAATCAATGCCACCCACGGTACCTCCCACTATGGTCTCCATCCCACCTTCCTCCTTACCATCCATACCACTATCAAATCCGATCTCATCCATTCTCCAACAAACTTCTATACCACCTCCTTCTATTCAACCACAAATTTCTATTCCACAAACTTCCCTTCCTCCAAACAATGTCGCAAATTTTATCCAGGCTGTATTCAATCCTGTCACAACAGTTGGCGGACCACAACCAACTGTCCCTCAAACCCCAGCGACATCGGTCATCGCATCCCACATTCCCACCTCCTCATCATATCAATATATTGGTGGTGGTGCACCTTCTTTGGTTCATCCAATTCTTGGGGCAAATACAATTCATCAATATCAAAGTCCACAACAAGACCTCATCAAGGAAATTCAAGACATGAAGAATATCATCAAGGACATGAAACAAAGGACTAATAAAAGGAAAAATTACTCGTTTGAAGAGTTTTGCCCTTGTCCTTATGACCCATCTATATCAGTTGCACCATATCCCCCGGGATTTGAGATTCCTAAATTCACCAAGTATGAAGGCAAAGGAGACCCCCACAATCATGTTCGAGAATTCCACATCTTATGCCAAGAAGTCTCCTATAGTGACCTTTATCTTCGCAGACTCTTTCCCAAAAGTCTCACGTGAGACGCCTTGGCATGGTTCTCATCTTTACCACGAGGTTTCATTGTCTCTTTTCCAGAATTGGCAAAAAAATTTGTGGCCCACTATGCATACAACATGGGTAATGATGTTTCTATGATGGACTTATGTAATGCAAAATAAAGGCCTGGAGAAACCTTCGCCAATTTCCTACAAAGATGGCAACATCTTATCAAGAAATTCCAGTGGGACATGCTAGAACAACATCAAATTGACCTATTCCAAAAGAACTTGGTGCCTGAACTTTCAAGACCTTTAATATCTCAATGTATCAAATCCTTCCAAAAATTGACAGATAAGGGCCTCGCCCTCAAATGTGCCTTGTTGCAAGAAGGAACCTTGAAACATTACCAGAAATCAACACAAAGTTCTTCCTCTTATTATAACGACAAGCCAAAATTCTGGTCCAAAAACAAAAATGTGGTCAATGATGGTGTAACTGATGCAAAGCGGGTCCAAACCATGGCCGCTCCCCCAAAATCCACCACCAACAATCATCAATTCAACAACCAAAATCAATCCCAGAAACATCACACCAATGTCTCAATCCAAGGATGACCACCCCGATCGAATAACAAGATTCCAAGAGATTTCACTCCTCTGGCTGAGCCTATTGAAGTGGTGTTTCAAAAACTTGTCCAAGTAGGTAAAGTGGTTTTTCCAATCACTTGCCCATTTGACCCCAATCAACCTAAACCAAGATGGTATAATGAAAATGAGTATTGTGAATACCATCATATCAAGGGACATGATACATGAAAGTGTATGAAACTGAAGATCTACATACAAGATCTCATTGATAGAGGTGAGATTGAGATAGCAAATGCAAAACCTAGTAATAATAATGACAAACTCAAAATGTACCAGGAACCCTTCCTGAATCATGATAAAGGAAAAGACTCATCATCTAACGCAATGGGTTATGACTACGCAAATCGCATAACCGGTTTTAATTTTTTAGTAGGTCACATTGAACCTATAGACAATCATGTCAATGTCATAACCATCCAAGGAGTCAATTCTCCTTCTTCCCAAAGCAGACCAAATCCTGCTAGGATAGTCATTCAAGGCGCCATGCCTTCCACCTCCCATTTCTAGAATGACTACAATGCAACTACACGCCAAGGAAGAGTCACCATCCAAGGAGTTCCTCCCCCACCAAACCCCCCACCCATGTATTCTACTTGCCGATATGACTTCCTTGATCAACTTGGGAAGAAACCCGCGTAGATCTCCATTTTGGAACTTCTCAAGACCTCCCCGGTCCATAAAGAAATTTTGGAACAAGCCCTTCTCCAATCACGCGTTCTAGATAACATCAACGCCACCCAATTCCAAGCCCTCATTGGAAACCTTGTTGCCCAACAGCACATTGTATTTAACTCCAAAGATGCTCCCGCAGATGAAGACCATAACAAACCTTTGCATATCGAAGCTCTCATCCACAAGAACAAGGTCAAACGTATCCTAATAGACGGTGGATCCAGGCTTAATCTATGTACATACAAATTAATTAAATAATTGGGACTTTCTGAGGATCTGATAGACACATCAGGAAGGATCACAATAAAGGCATATGATGATGCAGAAAGAATTTCAAAGGGCGTGGTCACCTTACCTCTTCAAGTGGGCCCCATTATAATTGAAACCCCTTGCCAAGTACTAGATCTTGATCTCCCCTACAACATTCTCCTCGGGAGGCCATGGATTCATTCCTTGCAGGCCATACCCTCCACCTATCACTAATGCATCAAATTCCCTTATAACGGAAGAGAGATCACTATCAAAGGTGATCCCCAACCTTTTCAATATTGCAAACTATTAGAGGGGAAGCATCTGTATCATTGCCCACTAAATAGACCCTCACCAATGCCTCCATCTGACACATCAAATGTTGCCTCCACATATTCCCAACGAGATAATCAAATCAAGATCTTGGACAATGGCTGTGGAGAATACAAATTGGAGGACGTCTTATTAATAGGCAACCTCCCTCTCTCTCCTAAGTCATTTGGCAAACCAAAAGAGATAAAAAAGGACCCAAAACCAGTCATGCAATGCCAAAACACCACCTTCCAGCAATGGGGCCCACTTGATAACGAGAGCCTCGAAGTAGATATCTCTTCATGGCTGTACCAGGAAGAAGATGAAGATCCAACAAGAATATCCAAAGAAATGTACCCAAAAGCATTTGCCATAGTTGAAAAAATGGGTTACAAAGGACACGGCCTGGGACCAGAGGAGAAAGGAAGAAAAACACCCATAAATCCTATCTCCTACAGATACAACAGAGGCTTGGGGTACACCTCGGTGCCTAAGATTACTATCGTTGGTGCCCCTTCTCATCCTTCTTAGGATATTGAAAGCGCTGACGAAGAGGAATTCCATGAAATGCCTTATGAATATGAGAAAGATATCTTTTTGGATGCTTACATCAATACCATCATCCCCATAACCCCTCCCACTTCACATGAGCTACATCTTGTCCATCCTGAACTCATTGACTAGGGCCAACGAGACAAACCCACTTTAGATATATGTGTCAACGATAATGCTCAGATTGCTCTCCTAACAGCGCAAAATATGGAAGATTGTGGCAGAATCGAGGGTATTAAACTACACAAAAAGGGATACTTTAGTAGTCAAGTCAATGCCCTTAGCCACAAAAAAGATAATAAAAGAAAAAGATATGATTCCCTAGGTAAAAACCTCCCTGAGGCGCCTTTGGATGAACAAGAAATAAAAACAAAGGGCATATCTGAAAGTGAAAACCTGGAAAAGGCACTTGATGATGAGGGATTTGACCTCCCTACCATTGGTTACCTTCCACTAGACAAAACAAATTTGTTGATAGAAGAAACAAATAGCATCAACATGGGCATCGAGGTCATTCCAAAAAATGTGCTCATTGCCAAATCCCTCATAGAAATAGAGAAACAAGACTTCATCAACTTCCTTACAGAGGTAAAAAGCAATTTTGCATGGTCCTATTCCGATATGCCAGGGTTGGACCCTGCCTTGGTGGTTCACAATCTCACCGTCCACCCAGATGCAAAACCTATAAAACAAAAATTGCACAAAATGCACCCACATATTGCACTCCTAGTCAAGGCGGAACTCCAAAAGTTGTTAGACGCATAATTTATCAAACCAATAGATTATGCTAAATGGGTCTCCAACATTGTACCTGTCAGCAAACTTGCTGGGGGCATCCACATCTGCATAGATTTCCGAGATCTAAATATAGCTTGTCCTAAAGATGATTTCCCGCTCCCCAATATAGACATGATTGTGGACCTTACATTAGGACATGAAATTTTATTGCTAATGGATGGGTTTTCTGGATACAACCAAATCAGGATAGCAGATGAAGATCAGCATAAAATTGCATTCACAACACCATGGGGTACCTTCTGTTACCAGGTCATGCCTTTTGGCCTTAAAAATGTTGGAGCTACGTATCAATGGGAAATGACAACAATTTTTCATGACCTCTTGCACAAAATTATGGAGGACTACGTGGATGATTTGCTAGGAAAATCCAAGACAAGACAAGAACACATCCCCATTCTAAAACAGATCTTCAAAAGATTGGAAAAATACAAGCTGTGCCTAAATCCCAAAAACCGTGTGTTTGGCGTCGCATCGGGAAAACTACTGGGATTCATTGTTTCCTGCAGAGGCATTGAGGTTGATATTGCAAAGGTAAAAGATATTATGGAAATGCCTCCGCCAAAAACTCTCAGACAACTATGCAGTCTCCAGGGAAAACTCCAGTCTGTTAGGCATTTCATTTCACAACTAGCAGACAAGTGCCATCCATTTGCACACTTGTTGCGTAAAGACACAAAATTTAAAGGGATTGCCTATGTCAAAAAGCCTTTGAGAAATTAAAATAATATCTAGCATCACCTCCCGTATTGATGCCTCCTGCTCCTGAAAAACCCCTTATTTTGTATATATGTGCTATTGCAATGGCATTGGGGGCATTATTGGCGCAAACAAATGAACAAGGGAAGGAACACGCCATTTAATACATCAATCGGACGTTGGTAGGATATGAACTCAATTACACCCCCATTGAAAGAGAATGTTTGGCATTAGTGTTTAGCACATAGAAACTATGACACTATATGCTAAATAATAAGACAAAATTAATTGCTAAAATTGATCCACTAAAAATATCTCTTGTCCAATGCTGCTCTCACTAGCAGAACCACCAAATGGGTCATGCTCTTAAGCGAGTTTGACATTGAATATGTGGACAGAAAGGCAATCAAGGGACAAGTCATTGTAGATCAGTTGGCTGAAGCTCCACTTCCAGGTGACCATCCTTTTCTCACAGAATTACCAGATGAGTTCATTATGACTGTTACCACATCCTCCACATGGAAATTGTATTTTGATGGCTCCTACACTCAAAATGGATCAGGGGCAGGAATATTATTGGTCACACCTCAAGGAGATGGCATCCCCAAATCATACAAGATAGCTTTTGCATGTACCAATAACATAGCAGAATATGAAGCCCTCATCATAGGTTTATGCTTGGCTATCCACTGGAAAATAAAGGAATTACAAGTCTATGGTGATTCCCAACTCATCATAAAACAAGTCAATGATGAATACCAAACAAAATATGATAAACTCCTTCCCTACCATACCATGGTTGAAGATCTTAAGCAACATTTCATGATAATCAAGTTTGATCAAATCCCACGAACAAACAACAGGGTTGTAGATGCAATGGCCACCATTGGCTCCCTCCTTCAAATGCCAACACACAGTCAGAAGTGCGAGTTCTTGGTTGAGCAATTGTTTATACTGGCATATGACCTACCAGAGTCTGAAATGGTGTGTGTTCTCATTGGTCCCGAGTCCCCTTGGTACCAAGAAACCTTTTCTTTCCTCAAAGACAACACCATTCCCCCACACCTCACCAAAACCCAACAGCAAACCTTCATCCGCCGATGTGCCTGTTACACCATCCTTGCAGACACCTTGTTCAGAAGGCATTTTGATGGTTACCTCCTAAGGTGTTTAGATAAACAAGAAGTAGAATGGGCATTACGTGAAGTACATGAGGGTATTTGTGGGGCACACTCAAGTGGACTCACATTGGCTAAAAAACTTTTGAGAACAAGATACTATTGGCCTAAAATGGAAGAAGATGCATACAACTATGTGAAGAAATGCATCCCTTGCCAACAACATGGCGACAAGATTCATGCACCGTCACAAGAATTGCAGCCATTCATTACACCATGGCCCTTCTCGTAGTGGGGGCTCGATCTCATTAGGAAAATCCACCCTTCATCTTCCAACGGACATAAATTCATTATCACCGCCACCGAATACTTCACCAAGTGGGTAGAGGCTATCCCTCTTACTTTCACCACTGGCAAGAAAATATCCAAATTCATTCTGAACTACCTAATCTGCTGATATGACATCCCAAAAGTTAACATCACAGATAATGGTAAACAATTCAAGAACCAGGATGTCAAAGAACTTTGCCAAAAATTCAACATCCAACACCACTTCTTCAATCCATATTACCCCCAAGGCAATGGCCAAGCTGAG
Source organism: Cryptomeria japonica (assembly GCF_030272615.1). NCBI lineage: Eukaryota > Viridiplantae > Streptophyta > Pinopsida > Cupressales > Cupressaceae > Cryptomeria > Cryptomeria japonica. The sequence goes on along the minus strand of NC_081412.1, from coordinate 143,275,771 downwards.
GCTTCTAATAAAACCCTAATAAAAATCCTCAAAAAGATAGTCAATGAAGTAGGCCATGATTGACACCTCAAAATCCATCCTACATTGTGGGCCTACCACACCTCCATCCACACCCCCACAAGCGCCACTCCTTATTCCCTAGTATTTGGTTCCGAAGCCATCCTTCCTCTTGAGATTGAGATCCCCTCTCTATGGGTATCACTGCCAAACATCCTACCAGAGGAAGAATATAGAATTGCCCGCTTACAAGAGCTAGAATTATTAGACGAAAGGCGCCTCAAGGCCTTGAATCATCTCCAGGTATATCAAAACCATCTGCTCATGAGTTATCATAAAAAAATTAGAACCCGAGAATTCCAAGTCGATGATCTTGTCCTCATGGAGAATCAGAAAAATCTACAAGAAAGAGAAAAGAAAGGCAAGTTTGAGCCTAATTGGCTTGGACCATATGTAATCACAGTGAAATATGGATCAAGAGCTTATCAGTTGGTTACTCCTGAAGGTGATCCTTTGGATGATCCAATGAATATCATGCACCTCAAAATATTTTATGCTTAGTCCTCAGAAAGTCTTAAATTGTCAAAAAAAATAAAAAATCAAGAAAAAAATTAAAAAATCAGAAAAAGATCCTGAAAAAATCACCACTTTGGTGAAAACCTGGCAAACAGGCACCTTATGACACAAAAAAAAAATCAAAAAAAAGAAAGAAAAAGAAAGAAAAAACAATTCGTCCATTAGTGAAAACCACTTGGTGGTGCTATGGACAAGTACCTTGGTGAAAATCTCTGTGCAGACGCCAAGGTAAATAACTAGATCCACTGTCTATCATGTGGATACTACAAATCATCTACCATCCAGCCCACCCATGCGCAACATTCCTTCTTTTCCGCCTCCCAATAAAACATGTGTATGATGATGAAGTCTTCGCTTGAGTCATGAACAAGGAATGTCCCATTGAAACTGAGATTTTATGCCTCTGTGTGTAAACTTCAAGAAGTCTTGAGAAACAATACCAAGTCCATCCTAGTTCTACTCTTGGCAAGAGGTATCATGTGGTTGTAAGGAAGAGACTTGTTAGATTTTGTTAGATATTTTCATATAGGCTTGCATCTTTTGCCCTACGACTGCCACTATTTATGACTGCCTGGGTTCTTCCATATCCAGGTACGTTATGATAGGTGCATACTGGGGCATATTTCATAGAATGGCATGTTTTGGATCCTTCTTGTATAAATCGGCAACCTGGTACTAGTGTTTATCAAGACTTACCTTCTTGTGTACAAGAGGTATCGGTGTGTTTGAGGGTTTCCTTGCATGAACCCATAACTCTGTATTGGTGTTTCTTAACACTTGCATTGTTGTGTGCAAGAAATTCCCGTTTGTCTACAGAGTCAATCCATGCCCTACGTTTCTCATGGCATCTTGATTTATATAATCAATGGTGCAAGTCACTCAAGGCAACATCAAACTAGGTTGGCTCTCCACATTTGTTGTGCACAAAATCTCACCATCATTCCATCAAATCCTAAACTCAATAATCCTATGGAGTTCTCAATTGCCCCCACTTTCCTCTGTGGTCTCGCATCTCCTATTCTTCTTTCCAAATGCCTCACGACTACTTCATATATCTTCCTCACTTATCCCTTCCACCCTAATTTTTCTTCCTCTATTTTTCCTCACATAATCAATTCTAATTCTGATTCATGTCTTATACAGGATGTATCCTTCCTAAAACCAGATGCTCTGATCATGTCTTATATAGGATGAATCCTTCTTGAAACCAGACGTTGTGATCTGATCATGTCTTATACAAGATGAATCCTTCCTGAAACTAGACGTTGTGATCAGTCATGTCTTATACAAGATGTATCCTTCTTGAAACTAGACACTCTGATCATGTCTTATATAGGATGAATCCTTCCTGAAACCAGACGTTGTGATCAATCATGTCTTATACAAGATGAATCCTTCCTGAAACCAGACATTGTCATCTGATCATGTCTTATATAGGATGAATCCTTCCTGAAACCAGACATTGTGATCAGTCATGTCTTATACAGGATGTATCCTTCCTGAAACCAGACACTTCGATCATGTCTTATACAGGATGAATCCTTCCTGAAACCAGACGTTGTGATCAGTCATGTCTTATACAGGATGTATCCTTCCTGAAACTAGACACTCTGATCATGTCTTATACAGGATGAATCCTTCCTAAAACCAGATATTGTGATCAATCATGTCTTATACAGGATGAATCCTTCCTGAAACCAGACACTTTGATCATCTTTGTCTTATATAGGATGAATTCTTCTTGAAACCAAACTGAATCTAGATCTTATCAATCGAATCAAATCAAATCTATTGGGATATCAATTTTGCAAAACTCCAAAGATCAAATACCTCAATTGATCTCCCGAGGGGGTATCACCATACCATAATCTATCAATCAAGAGCCAGGGCATCCTATCAAACCAATATCAGCATCAAAACAAGATTATTCTTTGAATCAATGTGTCATCACACCTCGCTTCAAAGAGGGGCAAAATACAGACACTTAAAAATAATTATTTTAATTATTTTTAATTCCTTGCATAATTAATTAATTAATTATGTTAATTCAAATTCCTCTCAATATTAATTAAATATAATTAATATTGTCACTATAGCATATGATTGATTTATTTAATAAATCAATCCCTTTCTTTATTCTTCTAAAAAAATCAAATCCTCACAAATCTTTCTCTTAGCTAATTAATTTCAAATCATCTTCTTAATTTATTCTTCTAGAAACTCCCTAAACTCACTTAACATTATTCTTCTAATTTTTTATTCCCTCCACTCATTCTCTCTCCTAGTCAAATTCTCCTACAAATATTAATCCCACCTAACATTTCCTCTAATCCCCCTCCTAATGAGTCATTGATGGTTAATCATCATGATTAGCCACAAAGTCAACTCTTTGTCTTTTTCATCTAGCCACTAGCTTTAAATGCTCTTTTCCTAGGTGAATGTAAGATTTTTGAAATCACACATTCCTCTAGGCATCCCCTCTCCCAAGGAATTTTTAATTCCTTTTTATTCCTCCAATCCCCATGATATCCTTTTTTGGAGAATTTTTAATTCATCCAATGCATCTTGTGGAGTGTGGAGATACGAAATGCCTTTAAGGCATATTTCTTGGTCTCCACACCCTCTCTTGGACCTTGTGTGAGCTCACAAGTAAATCTTAGCCCTTCATCTCGAATTCATCCTAGCCATCCGTTTTCCCCTCCTCTTCCTATAAAATAGGGCTCCCTCCCTTCATTCAAAACATCTTGAAATCTAGTAAGTTTATGCTGCCCTTTTGAGCCCAGGAAATCATCTTGGCAACTTGATCATCTCATTCTTATCATTTTTCAAATCCATTCCATTTGTGCACAATATTGGAGAGCCATCCACATCTAGCAATTAAAGGAGCACATCAAGTGGAGCATTATCAAGGGGCGCCTTCACTTCATCAAGCTCAATCCAAAGGAGAAGGTAAAATAGCAAGGTGAAATGGTCTTTTAATGATATTTTAGCATTCTGCATGTTTATTTCATTATCTTTTGATTATTTAAACTTCAAATCTATTTTCCCCTCTTCACAACTAATATTCATTGATTACGTGATGATTTATCACTAGTCGTGATGAGTTATCCTTGCCGACAATTTTTGGCGGTATTTTTGTGATGAGTTATGATTGTTTGACTAGATACACCGCACCTAGGAAATTGTGTTATGATTTCTAGAGGCTGACATGAAATCCAAATGTCTATATATTGACACCATAATGAATTATTTTGTATGAGTGAAAGAGATATGTTATGTGCGAAGGCAGAAGAATTAAACTGCAGAAGTATGTTGGTAATGAAGTATTGAGTGCACAGAAGAATATCTATACAAGCAAGTTGTGCTACTACTAGATCACGCCACTTGTTGTTTTCTAATCACTACAACAATCAAATCCCCTAACCGGGTAAGCTCTAACAAACTTTATTGTACAAATCCTCTAACCAGGTGATCCATTAGTTTGGATTCTTAAATCCTTTACTGAGGTTACTCCTTATAGGGTACTACCTTTAACAAGGTATAGCTTTTAATTAAGCTTTGGGATCTTTAAAAGGATTCGCTCCTAGCAGAGCACTATGTAGACCTTAACTAGTCAGTTATCTATTACTGCAGATAGTTAACTTGTGAGTCCCATCTCACCATGGGTTTTACCTATTTGGGTTTTCTACGTTTAAACACTTGTGTTATGGTGGATGTTTTACTTATTGTGGATGTTGTTATATCATTTTGGATTACATGCTTATTATTTAACAAACTTGTTAAGTTTATCTACCGGTCAATGTTTAAAGTAGTATTGTTTTTGGTGTCAATGATTCAATGAAGATGAAAAGGAACAAATTATTCAACAGGTAATCAGTCTTATATGTCATTATAATAGATTACCTCATGATCTTGAAAAGGATATCTCTAATTCCTTATATACTATTCTTTTGAATAAATGGGAGGAAGCAATAAACAAAGAAAAATAAATTATAGATGATGTATTTGTGCAATATTTTCCTAATTTGTCAAAGGATGAGTTGAATGAATTGGTTGATAAGTACAAAGTTCATTTTGCTTACAAAACAAGAAGATTGAAGCTAATTAGTGGAAAGGTGCAACCTGTTGAGACTGAGACTCATCAGATTGCTCGTAATATCCAACGGATGGAAGAACTTATACATTCTTCTAAGGATGAGTAAGATATTGTTGATCGACCTAAAATGGATGAGGAAGAAATTGTGCAAGTTGATGTTGTCTATCCTATCAAGAAGAAGGATGACACTATTATCTAATGAGTCATACTTGTTGATGATATTCAGAATGCAATAGATCTATCTAGAGACATTACTGCACCAGATATGTTGCCACCGACAATTTCAGAATCATAGGTTACTAAAGTTGAGAAACTGACAACTCAACGAGGAGTGGATATTCCACCTGCAAAGGAACAACCAATGAAACCCCAACTCCCACTGGTTTCACAGGACACTCAGAAGGAGTCTGATGAAAATTTGATGCATAGATTTTTGAACAAGAGAAGAAAAAGGGACAAGAGAAAGAAGAGATTGTTAAGGTAACATCTTCTGAACCGGTAAAAACATTAGTCATACAACAAACTGATGAAGATGATGATGAATCATTAGGCATCTTAGGGCCTATAATTGTTGACAATATGAGTGCATCTTAAATGATGAAGATTGCAACTGTCGTGCAATCTATGGCACACAAGAAGAGACTTGAAGAACAGAGAATGGAAGCAGAAACCATTCAGAATGTTGTGGATATTCTGACAAGTCTACTACCGAAAAATGTTACAGGTCATCTGATAACACCTATTAGCAAACGTGATCAATTAGTTGCTGATGCATCTGACCAAATTAAGACCATTGAAGAAGTAGTGCAGACTTATGCTGAGAAGAGCATCTTATGAAAGAGATTGATATAGGAAAAATTGCTCTATCTCTTAGTAAAGATTTATTAAGAAAAGCTATTGAAATAGGAGGGAAGTATCTTACATCTACTTCTAATGTTTCATTCTTTTATTCTGATATGAATAGTAGGAAAACTGAAATAGAGCAAGAGCTACAAAAGATATGCAATGCATATGTTCCACTTCAAGATTCTATTTTTGTTTTTAGCAAATCTGTGGATGATTTGTAAAACAGGTTAGATACCTATGATCTTGAAAACTTCGGTCGCTGAAGGAATTGAAGAGTTTACTCACATCCCAAGTGGACATACTACAAGGAGCCTACAAGAATACAGAAGCTATTTTGGCTACTCTAGAAACATGTACACTTGATTCAATGGAAGAGTTCCATACTCAGATTATGTCTACACTTGAGTTCACTGAGAAGTTGCTGAAGACATGGGAACATGGTCTTTCTCAATTGAAGAGAAACTTTAGTGCTATTTTTATGAGGCTAGAAATGCATTAATCTTAATTCAATTTTCAAGGTTTTGTATATGTAAAACATTTTGATACAAATTATCTATATATATATGTATTTTTCTTTTCAATTTGTCATTGTTGTCAAAGGGGGAGTAGAAATATGTATGTGTGTTGTGAAAACTTGTATGTTGTATGTAGTAAGGTGGAGTATATGTGTATACATTTTTTGTTTTAAGCACACTTAGCAATGTTACTGTAAAATTTTCTAAGTGTTGCCATCAATGCCAAAGGGGGAGATTGTTGGCTTGATGATGATTGTAATGAATAACTTCATCATATGTTGTCATTGATGAAACACATACACACATATGTTCATATTGTCTACCAGTGTGACTTCAAAGTTTTTTATACTACAACCGGTATACTAGAGGTTTATATCTAACCGGTCCATGGTGACAACCGGTATATACATGGAGACAACTAGTGGATATACTTAGCTCGGCATCTACCTGAAGAACCAGCGGAGATTATCACAGGAGGATCAAAGGATAAACTATTTATATGTTTAACTCTAACCGGTATTGTTGTTCCAACTGATATTCATTGATTACTTTATGATTTATCACTAGTCATGATGAGTTATCCTTACCGACAATTTTTGGCAGTATTTTGGTGATGAGTTATGATTGTTTGACTAGATACACCGCACCTAGGAAATTGTGCTATGATTTCTAGAGGCCGACATGAAATCCAAATGTCTATATATTGACACCACAATGAATTATTTTGTATGAGCGAAAGAGATATGTTATGTGCGAAGGCAGAAGTATTAAGTTGCAGAAGTATGTTGGTAATGAAGTATTGAGTGCACAAAAGAAGATGTATACAAGCAAGTTGTGCTACTACTAGATCACACCACCTGTTGTTTTCTAATCACTGCAATAGTCAAATCCCCTAACCGGGTAAGCTCTAACAAGCTTTATTGTACAAATCCTCTAACCAGGTGATCCATTAGTTTGGATTCATAAATCCTCTATTGAGGTTACTCCTTATAGGGTACTATCTTTAACAGGGTATAGCTTTTAATTAAGCTTTGGGATCTTTAAAAGGATTCGCTCCTAGCAGAGCACTTTGTAGACCTTAACCGGTCAGTTATCTATTATTGCTGATAGTTAACTTGTGAGTCCCATCTCACCATGGTTTTTACCTATTTAGGTTTTCCACGTATAAACACTTGTGTTATGGTGGATGTTTTACTTATTGTGGATGTTGTTATATCATTTTGGATTACATGCTTATTATTTAACAAACTTGTTAAGTTTATCTACCGGTCAATGTTTAAAGTAGTATTGTTTTTGGTGTCATTGATTCAATGAAGATGAAAAGGAACAAATTATTCAACAGGTAATCAATTATTTATGTCATTATAATAGATTACCTCATGATCCTGAAAAGGATATCTTAAATTCCTTATATAGTATTCTTTTGAATAAATGGGAGGAAGCAATAAACAAAGAAAAAGAAATTATAGATGATGTATTTGTGCAATATTTTCCTAATTTATCAAAGGATGAGTTGAATGAATTGGTTGATAAGTACAAAGTTCATTTTGCTTACAAAACAAGAAGATTGAAGCTAATTAGTGGAAAGGTGCAGCCTGTTGAGACTGAGACTCATCAAATTGCTTGTAATATCCAACGGGTGGAAGAACTTATACACTCTTGTAAGGATGAGCAAGATATTGTTGATCGACCTGAAATGGATGAGGAAGAAATTGTGCATGCTGATGTTGTCTATCCTGTCAAGAAGAAAGATGACACTATTATCCAATGAGTCATACTTGTTGATGATATTCAGAATGCAATAGATCTATCTGGAGACATTACTACTCATAATATGCTACCACCGACAATTTCAGAATCATAGGTTACTAAAGTTGAGAAACCGAAAACTCAACCAGGAGTGGATATTCCACCTACAAAGAAACAACCAATGAAACCCCAACTCCCACCGGTTTCATAGGACACTCAAAAGGAATCTGATGGAAAATTTGATGGACAGATTTTTGAACAAGAGAAGAAAAAGGGACAAGAGAAAGAAGAGATTGTTAAGTTAACATCTTCTGAAAAGGGAAGAAGAGAAAGAAGAGAATTAATGGGCGTGACAACTTCTTATATGATTGCATCCACATCAACTACTTTCAATATCCTTTTAAAATCATTGGGATAATAAATTATTGAATTGGATTTTAAGCTGGATACCATGTTAAATCAATAAGGAATTTAACCAATTTGGATTATTAGGAACTTGTTATATATTTTGAGCTTTGAAGTGTAAATCAAGAAAACAATGAAAGCTTGCAAGGAGAATAGTGTGTGCTACATGCACATAAATTTGTGAAAGCTTTTATGAGTTGAAAGAAAGAGTAGAATAAGTGATTTTAATTTAGTTTGAGGAGAAGACTATAAGACCATGCTTGAAATTGAGTTGCTTTGGTAGAGTGGTGTGTCTTTATATCTCTATTCAGGATTGATGTACTACATGTTTTAAGGACTCATTAAACAATGTTAGTATTTCTATTATGATCAATAACACAATTTTCATTTATTTTATACTCTCATTAATTATGCACATTATAGTCATTAGACCCTTGATGAAATCATCATATTGTTAAGCATACAAATATATTGAGAGGGGGGTTGAATCAATACATGCAAAATCTCAACTTCAAATACAAATTATTATTCATAATATTTCTGAATCTTACTTTATCATTAAAATGACTATCCAAATGATAAACATAAACACACATCCACAGAAGGTAACACTAGATATGCATGAAAACCTAGATGGAAAATTGAATATATCATAATTTGTATAAATAATTCATCTAAAATCACACTAATAAACCTTACTTCAAAAAATCATGTCATTAAAGTAGAACACAAATTGCCTAATACAAAATTGACACACGTACTTATTCTGTAAGTCTTTTCAAGAGAGAGAGTCTTTACCTGCGAGAGATAAATGGTATAATGCCAAATGTTGCCCCGCATGCTGCTTGCACAAAAGTGAAGAGAATCATGACAATAATTGAAAGGCTTAGATTTCCTGCTCTGCCAGTTGTGTGGAGCTTGAGATCGAACTTGTCATAGAAATATTCTGAAATTATGTTGTCTATGGTTAACTCCACTCCGAAGCAGTACCGATATGTGATGGAAAACATCCATGTCTTGTAATTAGTCAAAGCGTACCATACCACCTGGATTTCAGAAGCAGCACTGACAATTTATTTTAGTGGAGAAAAAGGTCTAGTACAAAATCTTAACAATGGAAGTAGTGAGCATTTCAAATTTCTTAGGATTATCTAGAGATGTAATGTGTTATGTGGATTATTTCATTTTATGAGAGATGGGTTTGTGTCAATCATGAATCATGAAAATATGAATCAATGGATTTACTCAGAAATTATAAATTATAATGAATGTTTCACCGTTGTGAACATCACCTAAAATACAATGAGTATTAAGTGGATTATTTGGTCACATGAGAGATGGGTTTGTTCAAACTATCACGGATGGAAATATGGGTAAATGAGTTTGATTAATAAACTACACATTTATGAGTGTTTTACCCTTGTAAGCATCACCTAAATGCAATGAGTGCTATGTGGATCATATGTTCTCATAAGAGATCGGTTTATGTGGATCACTACTCATGAAGATATGCGACAATGAGTTTGACTAAAAAATGACAAATTTATTGGTGTTTCACCCTTGTGAGCATCACTTAAATGCAATGAGTGCCTAAGTGGATCATTCATTCTCATGAGAAATGGGTTTGCACAAACCACTTCTCATAAAAATATGGGTCAATGAACTTGACTCAAAACTATAGATTTAGGAGTGTTTTGTTCTTGTGAGCATAGCCTACATGCAATGAGTGCTAACTGGATCATTCATTCGCATGAGAAATGGGTTTGTGAGAACCACTACTCATGAAAATATAAGTCAATGAATTTGAGTCACAAATTATGTTGTTGAATCCTGATAGTAATATCATAACTTCACACACTCAAAACTACCTCTTACTTGTCTATCAAAAACAAAGTTAATACTTAGAAAATTTACTTTTGAAAACTCTTTTAGAATCACTCAACTCAATGCCTTGGTAGATAGTCTATCAATACCTTAGTAGTTGATCTATCAATGCCTTGGACAATTTTATTGTGCCTTGCCACAATGTGCGATATGCCAAATTGATAAGATATCATTGCATATTATCTTAGACATGTATACTTACTACCACATCTTACTTAGACACCAAATTGATTATCTTTGATATAGATCTCATCAAAACTCCAACTTCATCAATGATGCACAATATAGATATAAACTATAGAAGATATGGTACAACTGTGTGTAGTAAATACTTACTGGTCTTCCAAATTGCTGCAATGCTAAAACTTTGTCTTCCACACCTCCGCAAGGTTGAATTATACTACAGTGATACAATGTGGACACTAGACTCGTTCTTAGCATGTCATAGGTTATTTGCACCAGTCTCTCTTGGTCATTCAAGTGTATCTCTGGTTGATATCAATGACAACAAACTACTCTCTATCTGCAACAACTCTCAATTGTGAAGAATGCAGAGCCGAATACCGTGACACTGCAACTGAGTGTACATACTATTTCTAAGTAATAAATCTCATAATCATACCAAACATGCTTCCATAAAACATCACATGTGATAGGCAATTAGGACCAACTAAAACAAGAGTATGATGATAGGATTAATATATATACTTGACTTTGTCTTTCTAGAACCTAGGTGCTATGATATGACATGACAATAGTTGGAATCTTTTGGATGCCTTGACATCAATGATAGAATTGAATAACAACTTTAACATCAATGAAAACCTTTGCTCGACAATGGTACCATATTAAAATTCTACATTATTAATTTAAGAAAAAATGAGTAGGTTTAGTCTTTTTATGGGTGTGTTCATTAGATGTGACAATTTGAGAAAAGTTGATAAGGAATTGCAAGGTCAAATTCCTTAAGGAGAAGTATTTGATAAATAGCTTAGAAAAAAGTTTTAGAAAAGGAAGAAGAGGACACATAGTTACAAATCTGTTTGAGATGATAAATGTTATGAAAGGGGTAAACCTACAAAAGTAAGCCCCAAACTTTGGACACTATTATGGGATCAACAAAGATAGATTGAAAATGTTATAGAAGCACATAGAAAAGAGGTGTTATTTTAAACATTAGTAAATAAAATAAGGAGAAACATACAATCTAGAAACTAAAACTTAAAAAATGGTGTGGTCTTATGAGAAAATGATCAAATTGGTAAAAAAATAATGAAAATTTCATCCTCAAGGTAATATTTATGGTTAATTAAATAGTTAATAGTCAAATGTTTAAAATGATGAATTTGCTATGTATAATTGCCTCTACTATATAAAATATTGGACAAATGTGTAACACAATCAAACAAAAGCAAAGGAAATATTGTATGAAGGAAAAAGGAGATGAAAAAGGAAGATCTACAACAACCAAATTAAGATTTTTGCATGAGACTAAAAAAAAGGCATTCAATTATCAACATACATAAAACATAATAATTAAACTTTTAAAAAATAAAAAAAAAGGATTTTCATAGCAAAAACACTATGGATTTTGCAAACAAACAAACAAATCAACTTATCACAATGAAGAAACAAGGGTCTTATTACCTAGACAACTAGATTTGATGATGGCATATACTTTGGAACAAAACTAGCTTAAAATTGTTAAAAAAAGGTTAGAAATCCAAAGATATAGTAATTCAAAATTATAGCAATATTATCTATTACATTCTTTGGTGTCAAAAACACACTCTAATGACATTCACTAAAAATGATGACCATTGAAAAGTTAGAGATGAAATGGTGACCCAAATCAAAGTTTTAAAACAACAAAGCACAACCTTTAAAGAAATGAATAATGTTATATTAAGTGTCATTTCTAGATGAAAATGGTTAGAATTGTGATTTGTAATTAATGTTGTTTCTTTATAATTACAACACAATCCCTTAATTATAAATGGTGACATCTATTCAATGAAAACAAAGATAAAGGAACTATTTTGAACTTGTCAATAAAACTAGTAGAGGCCACTGCCATAGAGAGTAAAAAAGATCGCATGCCAAAAAAATCTCAAAAAGGATAGAATGCATTGTTTGTATTCTTTAATTTAATGATCTATAGTTATCAGTAAAAATTTAGTAACATATGATAGAATTGCCAAGTAAATCATTTATAGCAATAGGAAAGGGTTGATCATGTTAGAACCACTAATCATAAAATAAATATATTTGTATATTTACTCGAAATAATATAGGCTAATCCAACAAAATCATTCAAATCAATTAAATTTTATTCCATATAAAATTAAAATGAAAATTGATGTTTATATATTATGTCTACATCAAAATGTAGGCATGACACAAACCAAGAAAACTTTATTCCATGTAAAAGTAATCATCCTACAAGGGTAGAGAAGATTCCAATGCTTTTGCTCCTCTTGGTCATTTAAATTAGAGTAGAGAAGATTCTAAGTCTTTTTCACCTGGTCATTTACATTGAACTTAGGAATTAATTCTTGGAATAAAATATAGACTACAATAAATTCGAGAGAGGGTCGATAAAAAATCCCTGATCATTATAGAGGTGGTCTTCTTCAAGTAGGTTTGGTAGTTGCTTGGGACTCTGTCAACCATTTTCCACGTTCACTATGGCTATTATCTACTATTTAATGGGGGCGGTGTGAAGTCCCATCTCTTTCTCCTTCTCAGACTATTCTGAAGCATAGTATTTTTCCTCACTGCCATCACATGCAGGTCCACCAAACATCCCTCCCCACTGAGGAAAATACACCACACAAATAGGAAGAGTACAACACACTATCATAGCTCCCATCAAGGTGATGCCCATTTCTTTTGTGTATTTTGAGCTTGTGAAAAACAGCAGTTGAGTTAACATTGCTCCAACATTGCCTCTGCCTCTTGTCATCTCAGAGATTATTCTCTGTGTGTAAATTTACAAGTCATGAAAATATGGTTTAATGGGTTTACTCTGATATAACAAATTATAATTAATATTTCACCCTTGTAAACATCACCTAAAATACAATGAATGTTAAGAATATTCTCATGTGAGATGGGTTTGTGCAAACTATTACTCATGGAGATATGGGTAAATGAGTTTGATTCATAAACTACAAATTTATGAGTCTTTCATCCTTGTGAACATCACCTAAATGCAATGAGTGCTACATGGATCATATAAGAGATTGGTCTGTGTGAAACACTACTCATGAAGATATGTGAGCTAATTAGTTTGACTAAAAAACTACAAATTTATGAGTGTTTCACCTTGTGAACATCACTTAAATGCACAAAGGCTTCATGGGATGGGCAATATTTTATCACGTGCATTCATATTGGGGGTTTAATATCCCAAAAATATTTAACAATATATTGCATATCTAGTGAAAATAGGGGGTTTTTAATTTTAGTCTATGAAAAAATACAATATTTGTTGAAAATAGGGAGCTTTTTAATCCAGGTTGTGTATTGGGAGGAGGTGACAAAAAATGAGTTTAGGGCAATATTTTAAAAAAATAGGGGGATTATTTAGTATGCCATGAACGCACGTGATATAACCTAAGTTCACTAAGTGAAGCCCTTGTTCTTAAATGCAATGAGTGCTAAGTGGATCATTCATTCTCATGAGAGATGGGTTTGCACAAACCACTACTAATAAAAATATGGATCAATGAATTTGACTCAAAAACTATAAATTTAGGAGTGTTTTTCTCTTGTGGGCATAGCCTACATGAAATTTAAATAGAATCAAATCTAAGATTGTAGACTTTGAGCTACTCTATTCTAATTGAAGATATTGTTATGCAATTGATAATGGTTGAAGTCTTTGTGCTATTTTTTGTTATCAAATTATAGTACTTAGTTAATCTGGGTTGTGTGTGTAAGTCTTTGTGTTGCACGCACATCACAATATTGTTAAGTTTAATCAAGTAGTAGAAACAATGATTGAGTTTGAGCTTGCGTTATTTTTGTTTCTAGCTAATTAGGATTTGTTGGTATGCTTTTATTTTTTCTTACATCTTACTGTTTTGGATATCAGTTATTGTGTCCCAAATTAACTTATCAAGTTGTAACAAGGAGAAAGTCTAATCTGAAATAAGAGAATAGAAAGAACATCTATCCCAAAAAAAGAGGGTAAGGTGAATGTAACATCCATTGAATAGGTTAGAGAATATAACGTAACTTGCTCAATATTTTGTTAATTTTTTCCTTAAATGGATGGTGAATCTCAAGTTCCTATCTCTCTACAAGAAAATCAATCCAGTGGTTCTTTTTTTTTTTGCACATTTCTGAATTCTCCTCTTGAGCTTTTTGCTGCTCTCTATACCCATGTAATTGGAATCCCAAGTTCTTGGTAGCTCAAGGATTATCATTCATGATGCCCTTCAACTAGTTTTGCCTCAAAGGTTTGCATTTTGGAAGCTTTTGTTTCTTCTCACTATATTGTTGTCCTCTGCATTTTGGGCCATTTTGTCTATATCTATCATCATATCAACCCTTCATGAGGTGATTAAATCTTTGTTCAACCCTTGGTTATGTATCTAGGCCACTATCGCATATGACTTTTGACTCCCTTCCAAACTCTCATTTTTCTATTGTAATATTTCATATATTAATCTTAATCGATAGGGCTATGCCTCTTTATTGAAAAAGAAAAATATCAAGGATAGAAGGCATTGCCAAAACTAATTATATTACAACAAACATTTGTATGTTGTAATTTAGTGACCCATAATTATCAATAGAGAAAGTGGCATATGATAAACTTGCCAAGTAACACATTTGTATCAATAGGAATTGGTTCATGTTAGAACATTAATCATGAAATAAATATAATTATATATTTACTTGAAACCATACATCCTAATGTAACAAAATCATCATATTAAATTAATATTTGATAACTAAAATTCAATATATAATAATTTGAATAATCATTCAAGTAATTTAAATTTGTTTTATGTATAACTAAAATGAAAATTGATTATATGTATGCATTATTCCTATTATAATGTAGACATGATACAAATCAATTAAACTTTATTCCATGTAAAAGTAATCATGCCACAAGGGTAGAGAAGATTCTAATGCTTTTTCACTTGGTCAATTATATTGAACTTGGGAACAAATTCTTCTAATCAAATATAGGCTACAACAATTTTCACATAAAGTTGATAAAATTCCCTTGATCTTCATGGAGGTTTTTTTCTTCTAGCAGGTTTGGTAGTTGCTTGGGACTCTGTCAACCTTTTTCCACGTTCGCTATGGTTGTTCTTTGCAAATTTCATGGGGGAAATGTGAAGTCCCATCTCCTTCTCCTTCTCAGACCATTCAAAGGCATAGTACTTTTCCTCACTGCTATCACAAGAAGGTCCACAAAACATCCCTCCCCACTGAGGAAAATAAACCATACAAACAGGCAGAGTACAACACACTATCATAACTCCCATCAAGGTGATGCCCATTTCTTTTGTATATTTTCAGTTTGTGAAAAATAGCAGTTGAGTTATCATTGCTCCAACATTGCCTCTGCCTCCTGTCACCCCAAAGATTATTCCCAACGATCTGCACAAGCCCATATTCTTGTTCTTATTGAGATTTCCACAAATAATCATAGAGGATGATAAATTTGAAGATAATGTCTAATGTAATAAGTCAAGAAAAAAAAGTGGGCATTTTATTTTGACTTTAGCGACATATTTCAAGTTTCAAGCAATTTATCTGGAATCGCACTAATAGATATAGACATATGTTGGTATTAAGGATGACTTCGTCATGTGTTGCATTGGTTTTGTCATTCAAGTAAACACTTATCTTTCTAGAGGTCTACATTATTGATTTGGCACTTTGGTTATATTGGTTTATTGATGAACAGACACATTATGGTCCCGACATGGATATTGGCTTATGCATAGTTACTGGTATATGTTTCATTGGCAGCTCATGAAGTTCATGATGACTTGTTATCATCTAGAGATCATTTGGTTATGTCGAAGACATGGATTGGATGTTTGCATTTGGCATTTTGCATATTGGACTGATCGGGTTCACATATTTGCCTTAACCGACAGATAGGTCCAGGTCATGAACCGGCATAGGAAAACATGTTCCAGATCAGCACAACATGATTTGGAAATAATTTATTGATTGGATAATGTGTAAATGTATTGAGGCCGACATATTGTATTGCACCAAGACTTATTTTGTAATTGATTTAAATGTAATATCTTTTGGGAGCTGACATAATTATTAGGTCTTAGGTTTTGTATAAATAATTGTAAGATCTTATTTGGAAGAAGTGTGTGCGAGTATGTGCGAATATTGAAGATCATTGTGAAGAGCAGAAATAAGCAGATCCTTGTGCGAATCATGTAGATATCATCTGAAGGTTGAAGGAAGGTTGTTAAAGGTTATGAAGGTGTTTGGTCCTCATGCACAGAGCTTAAACCGATACTAAATCCAACATTGAATATGCTAAATTGAAGTAGCACATTGTTATTGGATTTAACCATCCAACTATGTAGTTAGTGTGACTCCTAATTTTGTGATTGAGCAGTGAGCTCTAGGCGGTTGGCCTTTCTACATGTGAAGATCCCATTATTGTATTCACTTACTATCTGTCATACTATCATCTGATTTTGATTGTCCTTCCTGGTTCCTAACAATTGGTATCAGCGCCTACTCCTCTTTTTGTGGAAGCCTAACAACTTGAGGAGATCCTATGGCAGCAAATATCTTCAGGAAGGACAGTCCCAAACTTGTTGGAACTAACTATGGTATATGGAAGATCAGAATGGAGACACATCTGAATTAATTTGGAAGAGATATATGGGATGTTACAAACAATGGCTATGTTGCTCCTAATTCGAATGACCCTAATCCACCAACCTTAGCTAAAGACTTGGAGAATGATTGCAAAGCGAGAGAAGTACTTCTGAGCACATTATCAGATCAACAAATCATAGGATTATCAAATAGATCTACGACAAAATCTATTTGGGATAAATTGGAAACATTGAATGAAGGAGATTCCACTGTCAAAATTGCAAAACTGGAATGTTATCGGGTCAGGTATGAAAATTTAAAAATGGAAGAGGATGAAGGAATTTATGAACTTATGGAAAGAGTTAATGGATTTTTTTTAGGAATACAATGTTGTGGAGGATCTTTAAGTGAAGATGAAATTGTTTCTAAATTTTTAAGAGCTTTGCTTCCATCTTACAAAATGAAAGTGACAGTTGTTAATGAGTTGAGAACAATGCCTAATACATCAATATCTAGAGATACTTTGGTTGGAAAACTTTTAGCATTTGAGCTTGAAGAATTTAGTATTGTTGCTACAGTCAAGACTGATATAGTCTTCAAAGCATCAGTATCATCATCATCATCTAACAAATCTGATTGGAAAACACTTTATACAAAAGAACTTGAAGATATCAGAAGAGAAAATGAAGAACTTGAAGAACTTGAAGCACTATTTGCAAGGAAGATGCCTAAAGGTACAGTAAGAAGTAAGTATGAAGGTAAAGCATCTTTCAAATGTTTTAATTGCAATAAAATTGGTCATATGGCATCTAGGTGTCCTGATAGACATTCAAGACTAAGAGATGAGGCAAAGAGAACATATAATCCTAACCCTCAATATCAGAGATACAAATTTAAGAAAAATAGAGATAAGTCATGTTACTATATAGATGAAGGTGTTACAGATGATTCTGATGAAGATCCAACAGATAGTGGATAGGCATTTGTTGAAATAAAAGAAGATCAACCGACACCTATTGTCAACCTGGTAGAGCAGACATTAACAACAAAAATTGAAGAAAAGGATGAATGGATCATTGATAGTGGATGCTTGCATCATATGACTGGTGATGAAATAAAATTCTTATCATTACAGGAATATCATGGAGGTCTAGTAGGATTTGGATATGACAAAGCTTGTTTAATCAAAGGAAGAGGTACTATATCTTTGGATGGTAAGCACAATACAAACAATGTTTATTATGTTGAAGGTTTAAAGCATAATCTTTTGAGTGTTGGTCAGTTAGTGGGAAAAGGATTTTAATTACAATTCAAGAATGGAAAATACAAAATCATAAACTGAACTGGACTCGAGATTGCAATCGGTAATCAGACTAAAGGTAATATCTTTCATTTGAATACCAACGATAAGACACGTTTGATTGCTCAAATTGATGAAAGTTGGTTATGGCATAAAAGACTCTGTCATGTGAATTTTGATTTCATTGTAAAGATTAGTTCAACTAAGGCACTAAGGGATTTACCTAAGATTGTGAAACCTCATAATCCGGTATGCAAGGAATGTCAAATGGGAAAGCAAGTTAGAATAGTATTTAAGAGCATTTATGAGAAATCCAATAATATTATTGATTTATTTCACATTGATTTATGTGATCCAGCTAGAACAAGGAGTCCTCAAGGTGATAGATACTTTTTGCTAATAATTAATTATTATTCTAGAATGTGTTGGGTTACTTTTCTCAGGGAGAAATCAGAAGCTTTTGGAAGATTCAAGATATACAAGGCAATGGTAGAGAATGAAACCGACAACAAAATCAAATGTTTGAGATCTGATCAAGGAGGAGAATTCACATCTAGGGAATTCAATGCATTATGTGAAGAGAATGGAATCAAAAGACAACTATTAGCACCCAGGACACCCCAACAGAATGCAGTTGTGGAAAGGAAGAACATAATTATACTAGATGCAACAAGAACCATGATGATGGAAGCAAATCTACCTCATATGTACTGGAGAGAAGTAGTAAATAGAGCGGTTTATACTTTCAACAGAGTTCACATCAAAGGTGAAATTGGTAAGACCCCTTATGAACTATGGTTCAGTCATATTCCTACTCTTAAATATTTCAGAATATTTGGAAGCAAATGCTATATTAGGAGAGATGATTCTATTGAGAAATTTGATCCTAGAAGTGATGAAGGAATATTTCTTGGTTATTCAACTAGAAGCAAGGCATATAGATGTTATAATAAAAGATTGCAAAAAATCATTGAAAGTACTAATGTGAAGATAGATGAACATTTTAGAGGAGAATCAATATCTATAGGTTCTGAATCGGCAGAAGAAATGATTATAAATGAACTGGCACGAATTGTAGCAGAACATAATGAAGAACCAGTCACACCGCCATCATCAGAAAACTCAACTGTGACTGAAGAACAACAGCCTGTGAATGGAAATCAGAATAAACCCAGGTATAAGATTGAATCATTCAGAAAATTAGATAATTGGAAATAAAAATCAAGGTGTTCTGACAAGAGGAAGATTGGCAAATGAAGAGGTATGATTAATTTCTCAAGTTGAACCAGCATCAGTTGTTGAAGCATGTAAAGATAAACATTGGATACAAGCAATGGAAGAAGAATTAGAACATATTGAAAAGAATAATACTTGGACATTAGTTCCCTGGCCTAAATACAAAAATATAATTGGAACTAAATGGGTATTTAGAAATAAACTTAATGAAGACGGTGAAGTAATAAAAAACAAAGCAAGATTAGTTTGTAAAGGTTATTCTCAGAAAGAAGGAATTGATTATAATGAAACCTTTGCACCAGTAGCCAGAATTAAAGCAGTAACTCACAAGAACTATAAGGTTTATTAGATGGATGTAGAATGTGCATTTTTGAATGGAGATCTTGAAGAAGAAGTTTACATTGAGCAGCCTAATGGATTTTCATTAACAGATGATAAGGATATGGTTTGTAGATTAAGAAAAGCTTTATATGGATTGAAGCAAGCTCCCAGAGCTTTGTATGCTAGACTGTATAAATATCTTTTAAAGCTTAGATACACAAAATGTAATGTTGATAGTAATTTGTATTACAAAATTACCAATGATGATATTTTGGTTATTGAAGTGTTTGTGGATGATATCATTTTTGAAGGAGAAGAAGAGCTACGCAAAGATTTTGCTAATAAGATGCAGGAAGAATTTGAAATTTTTATGATTGGAGAGATAAAAAAATTTCTAGGTTTGCAAATTTATCAAACAGATAATGGTATATTCATTTGTCAAACAAAATACTTGAAGGAACTTTTGAAGAAATTTGGAATGAAAAACTCCAAACCGGTAAGCACTCCTATGACTACAACTGATAAATTCACATCAAAGGATGATTCAACTCCTATATGTTACTACTTACTAAGATTGCCATTAGTCTTATGTTCAAAGTTATTCTATATATTATAGTCGGTTACTTCTACCGAATCTTTCAGTCGGTAAGCACAGAACAGTCGGTAAGCACAGATCAGTCGGTAAGCATAGAGAAATCGGTTATAGAAGAAAGTAGTCTCAGAGCATAGTATACACCGAACACTCTACTGAGTAACACTCTATGTCTACCAAGCAGCAAGAATGATATACCGAGTGAACACACACCGAGTGAAACGTGTTACCAGATTCACTGAACCTGGACATATATGGGAAACATGTTACAAAGATCGAGGAACAAGTAACCATTATCACATTGGAAATTGCACTTAAAGATTGTGTATGATTTTGAGGTCATTGAACCAATGAAATATTTTGCATTGTTATTCATTCGAGAAATCATGTTTGTAAGATTGAAGCATGGACTAGATCACCGACATAAGAGATCTATTTATACAACATGAATTCAGGATTAGATATATGTGCAAGTATATATGTGCATGTGTGTGTGAAGAAAGACATATACAAAAAGGAAAATCATGAGATATCATAGAGTGTTATGACTGTTACAGTTGACAGAGAAACACAGAGGTCACCGAGAAGGATTTCAGAGAATAGTCAAGGAGCATAGTAAATAGAAGGGTTTACCAGGTTAATATATGAATTACCGAGGTATGCTATAAGAAAGGTAATATCATTTTGAGCACATAGAATCTGCTATAACATTCCAGATGTAAAGTTGCAGATATTTGTAAAGATTTTATTGAAATATTTTGAAGTTGTAAGAGAAACCTTTAACAGGGTAAAAGACTCTAACCAAGTCTATAAATTGTAAAGCCTCTAACTAGGTGCAACATTTAGAATAAGTGTTGTAAAATCCTTTAGCAAGGTAGATCTAATAGATCTTGATACTCCTAACAGGGTAAGCTATCAGAAATAGCTAAACATGTAGCTCTAATTGAGCAACCTTTATTATTGCAGTAGTGAAGTTGTGGGTGTCATCCCCACCGCAATTTTTCTCTCTAATTAAGAGTTTCTACGTAACCAAAATATATGTGTTATGGAGTGAATCATGTATGATTGTTATTTATTTGTTTTAGCATTATATTATGTTACTGCACTATCTAGTTTATGCTTAACAATAAAGTTATTGTTGAAGAAAATTTTTGAAGTACTGATTCACCCCTTCCCTCTCAGTACATTAGCTTTCCATATTGGGCCTAACAATTGGTATCAGAGCTTCAATCTTGGAAAAGGGTTTAACTGCCTAAAGAGAAAGATCTTATCAATGGAAGGCTATAAACAATCTCAAAGAATTGTATATCTGCAAGAAGAGTTGGATCATGCTAATCAAGTGATTGCAGACGTGCAAAGACAATTGCAGACATCATTTGAGAACAGTATGTCTGAAGAGACTGAAGAAATGATTGAAGTGTTGAAAGAAAAGAACAAAGCACTGGCTGATCAACTAAAAGCAATGAAAAGAGAACATGAGCATTTCAGCAGACAGATGACTGAAAATCTTGATGCATTGAGGATAGCCGAGGATAAAGTAAGAGATCTAGAAAGAGAGAAACAACAACTTGAAGCATTAGTATCTGAAAAGAATGATGAAATCATAAGATTGACTGGGATTCAACAAAATCTGTCAGATCAACTAGGTTATGCACATCATGAAGCAAATCTGAAAGATGATGAGAATCAAGCATTGAAACTTGAAGTATCAAGGTTAGGTTGACCGATGAACTTGAAATAGAGAAGAAATCCAAAGAAACATTGAAGAAGAGTTATAAAGCATCAAAGATGTTGGATGAGAAACTGAATATAAGAAGACCCAACAAAGATGTAGGACTCGGTTACAAAGGAAAAGACTCTACCGAGAAGGGAATTCATACTATCGAGAGAGGAGAATCATCAAAGCAAAATGGAATCAAGAAGAACATCAAAAAAAAGAAGCCTATTTGCAACTACTGTGGAAATCAAGGTCATACTGCCAACATGTGCCAAATCAGAAAAGGTAAGCAACTGAATGTCACTAAGTCCAATGATTATTGTTACATTTGCAATAAATATGGTCACACATTTAACCAATGTAGGACAAAGTCTGCTAGCAATTATAAGAAGGCAAAATTCAAAGGGTTTTGTAAAAACTGCAATAGATATGGACACAGTACCGAGAAGTGTTGGTTTAAGCAAAAGAACTATATGTGGTTTGCACACCGAGCAAATACTGGAAGCTACCGAACTCATAGAGAACTTAACTGACCATATGCTGCAGTACCATGGGATTACAATACAAGGATATGGTGTGAATGTTGTGGAAGATATGGACATATAAGTGCCAACTGCTTTATAAGGTTTGGAATGAACAACCGAAGATCATGGAGAAATCTTGGTATGGCATGTTTTCATTGTCACAAAGTTGGACACTTGGTTGGAGATTGATCAACCTAGAGGAGACATTGAGGAAATAAAAGAAAAATTATAGATGATTTGGAAAAAAGAAGGAAATTGTGTCAAATGAAGAAAGAACCTTACCTACCAAGTTAGGTGCACCTATTCCAAATTAATCGGTAAAGGTATAAAGGGACTGTACTCTCTCAAAGGTCAACTCTTAACAGTTCCTACTTTATTATGTACTTAAGTCAAAATCTGCATAGTTAAAGATGTATTATTAAGTTTGAAATTCTATCAAAGTCTTTTGAAAGCACTATAAAGGAAACCTATCAAGTCGGTAACTACAGGAAGCCTGTCTAGTTGGTAAATGAAGGAAATCTGGCTACTCAGTTAAAGCGGAAAAAGGAGAGTAAATCAGTTTAGTGGAACTGAGTGCATTTAATGGTTTAACCTAACCTGCACGGAGCCCGATAAGGTATATTGTGTACTTAAAGCATTTATGCAGTCATTTTTCACTTACCAAGTTTTCAAGAGAGCAGAGCAAAGCGATTCCAAGGTGATCAAACCTCCTCCGTAGCAAAATTCAAGGTATTTACACCAATCTCAATGCATTGTTAAGCTAGTTTACCGATCATATCTGTTGAAGATTTCTATTTCATATTTGTTAAGAGGAAAAGCGTTCATCGTTTGAAAGTTTTCAAACCTTAAGGATCTTTTGATAATTTCTATCTGAAATCTACAATGGCACCGAAGATCCAAGAACCCGTTGTTGTTAACAATGTTGAAAAGACCTCACTAAAATACTCTCTAACTCCCAAAGTAGCATCAGAACCGAATGACAAAATTGCATTTTCACTCATCCCGGATAGAGTTTTACTATTTGAGGATGTCAGATTCTTCACCAAATGTCGAGTTGAAGAAATAGGTCATGTTGAAATCAAAGACACCTATGATGAATTGTGCACCAATGGGAAATTGGATAGCAAGTATGAGCACATTAAGATCAAGGGATTGACTGAAGCCCTAACCTATCCCTATGTCTTCAAACCCCAGTGGGTCAAGTTTATTCTGAGCAAAGTTCATGATGATTTCATGTGGTTAGAGGAGAAACCATTCAAAATCACCAAGGAAATCATTCATCTGATCACTGATTACCCTATTTATGATCATGCCCGAGCTCAAAAGATGATATCACAAAAGAAATTGATCATCTTAACCGGAGTGGAATCCGATTGTAGAGGATTGAAACTAAATAATGTAACTGATGCGGAGCTAAAGTTTGCTATTAGAGTGATAGGTTATTGTTTCTTCCAATCAGCAAGGGAAAACAGTGTACCCTGTGTAGCAGTCGACTTAGCATACAAAATTGTGAAAAAGGGAATGAAAATTGATCTTTGTGAAGTATTGCTGAAAAACCTATTTGAGAATCTGAACACCATCAGGAAGCCGAAGAAGAACAACTTGGCCAATACACTAAAGTTTGGATCACTATTAGTATACATGTTTTTCTATTTTGAAAAATTCTTTCCAACAGTCAGTAAAGTAGTTTGGGAGCTACACCGACCAGTCACCCATCAAATCAATGACTTTATTACACGTCTAGGTGACAACTTCAATGATATTATGGATGATTATTTCAGCAAGTTTCAAGAGAAGATGCATAACAGGTATAGAATTCCACCCCAACTAGTGGAAAAATACAAAGATGACATATGTTTTGAAATAGACACCGACTACTACTATGTGAATGTTGTGGAACCAAGAACTCAATCTTTGCCACCTATGGGTTATGAGATTGACTTTGACATCACACAATAGCAGATAGATGCCTTTCTTACACTACCAAGGCATGCTACCAAGCTGAGGTATGGAACATATGAAGAAGTGAAAGAGAAAGTAAAGATGAGCATTGTAGTGCCAAAAGCTACAAGAAAAGCAACAAAGATGATCAAGGCACTATCAGAGAAATTTGGAGAAGGTTCTTCATCCACACCTGTCAAGGGCACACTAGTAATCACCGAGGAGGAATCAGAAGCCCAAGAGGCTGCTATTACACTAAGCACCAAGTTGCCTAAAGGGAAAGTTCTGAAGAGGAAGAAACATGACACATCAAAGGCATCACCGACTCCCTCAGTAAAGCACCCAAACACAAGATCATCTGTAGTGTCACCGAGTAAGAAACCAAGGACTGTTGCTATTCCTAAGGTAACAAAGACCTATAAGAAATCTACTCAGAGACTCATTTTGACTAAAGAGTCCAGTGACACAGAGTTTGAAGATGCTAACAAATTTTAGATTGTTAAGAGTACAAAGGAAAATGTACATAGTGTTGCTAATTTTTGTACTAACTTAAAAGAATATGGTGGAATTGGAGGATTTAGATATGTTAAGTATGAAACCAGATCTGATGATGAGAAGAGACAAATAGAAGAATCTATCATCTACATCCGATTGGTCCCATTGGAAGTATCTAACTCTCTTCCAAAAGAATTATATTTGCATATTGATAACAGGTGGAAATATGCAATGGACTCGGAGAAACAGATTAGAGAAAGAAGTCTAGTACATCTCTTTCTAGACATGTCGGTAGTTGAAATAAAAGAACATCTGACAACCTACCACACAAAATTCCTTGTCAAACAAAAAGCTTTAAAACTGATGAATGGCCTGTATATTGAAGTGGAAAATGAGACAAAAGAAAAGTGGCAGGAAATCTTTCGACTCAAGACTGTTGATGAGCAAGGTGAAGTAGAAATAGTTGATGTCACTGAGCAAGACCCTGCTGACACCATACAAATTGATGAAGACATCATGGACACCAAGGCACCTGAACAGGAAATGATAGAAGGCAATGCCTATACAAAACCGGTATCTAGTGAGTCAGTTTTGGAACAAGTTCAGCCTTATCCTCCGGTCACTCATTCTGCAGCAATTGAGGCCCCTCAAGATACTGAACAAGGTGCAGAGGTTCACAAGTCTACAGAAGGAGAAGCTACTCCTTAGGCCACCAGCGAATAGACCTCTCAGGATCCTCCTAACACTGAAAATGTTGCAACTGAGACCACGAGCACCGAACCACCGAAGGACTCAGCAAAGGCCAAAGAAACCAATAAAAGTGTTGCCTCCACCAAGCAACCTACCAAGGATCCACAAGCCTCCCAAGCTATTGTATTGGTTCAACTAGCCAAATCTAAAGAAAAGAAGATGAAAAAGCATAGTTTCAAGGTAGATATATCGAAACCAATAGTGTTGCCCAATGTAGACATATCAAAATTAAAAGGGCAAGCACTCATTGAATTTGGCAAACTATGCAAAGCAAAGGCCGAACAGGAAAAACAAATGGCCATAAAAAAGAAAAATAAATTACTTCAGAAGGTAAAGACACTATTATCAGATATGCTACCCGCAGCTATAGTGTCAACAGATGCCGCCATCCATATTAAACTAGCTGAACTCCTCAATCAGATAGAGACATCTGGAGTAGATGCATCTGAATATTTGAGCAAGTTAAAGGACAAAGAGCTCACTGCAAAAATGATTGAAGAGGTACAGAAAGCTATTGCTATTGGCAAAGTTAAACTTGTCAAATTTATTACTGAGTTGTCCCCTCAACTCAAGCACATTCTTTATTTATTTCAGAAGCTCTATACATTCTCTTTATTCATTAAATATATCAAAAAAAAAAAACAGAAGCAATTGAGAAAGAGATCACCGATCTCTCAAATAAGTTGACCACCGAGCCCAATTCTGTTCGAAATTTTTATACAAAGTTACAACAGCTCATGGCTCAACAATTGGAACTTGGGAATGAAGAGCACAAAATAAGGATGGACATTATGACTCTTCAAACCTTATTCATTCCACACTTGTCCTCCATTCAAGAATAGATCAACTGAGCCACTTACCTATCTACTACACAAGAGGGAATCACATCAGATGGCTTAATTTCTCTATTGGCTGACATTCAAGCACATAATTCTTTAATGGACAATGTCAAGGATGCACTCTCTGTTGCCCTCACCGAAGCAAGGACAAAGTATAAATCCATTTTTGACCAGTTGCCTCCACCAAATGGTAACTAAATTTTGATGTTTGTCAAAAAGGGGGAGTAGAGTATCAAAGTATACAGGGGGAGTATACCGACTAGTGAACAAAGCACTAAGGGATTAGTTCAACCAAGGCACTAAGGGATTTACCTAAGATTGTGAAACCTCATAATCCAATATGTAAGGAATGTCAAATGGGAAAGCAAGTTAGAACAACATTTAAGAGCATTTCTGAGAAATCCAATAATATTCTTGATTTATTTCACATTGAATTATGTGATCCAGCTAGAACAAGGAGTCCTCAAGGTGATAGATACTGATGCCCTCCTAAATGACACAATGTTAGTTTATGATCAAACAACAGAAAACACACAAGACGTTAGAGTTAGTCAATCAAAAACTAAAACATATGAAGGCATTCCAAAGGAGACACTAAAAACATGCTAATGAATCTAACTAAAGAAGTAAGACAATGAGATATCTCCAACTATCTCTTAACATGATATTAGTTCTTTCTCCCTTGTTCCTCTCCTCTCCAAGTTCCAAAATAGTGTAGCTCTCAGCAGCTTTTTGCACTATGGATACTTATGGAGGATTGAGATTTGTAGAATAGCTCCAAACATGAAATGAAAAGCTATTTTTTTTAATGCTAAAATGATTGATTTTACCAAAAAGACAAGATTTAGTTATGCTATGCTAAATGCTCTCTAAAATGGCTATAGTCTAAATGCTTACAAGTTTTCAGGATTTGGATTATGAAGGAATGGGCTCTATTTATAGGAAAAATGGAGCAATGGATGGTTGAGATTGAGCAATCTCAACAAGGGTCAGGATTGAATGATTTCAAATCCATGTGAGGGCTTTCAATCCAATCCCAGGATGACAAGTGTCAATGTGAGATAGATTGAGAGGAGAGGGAATAAGCATTAAATGCCTGATATGACCTTGGGATTTTGAGTCAAGGTTGGTTGAATGAATAAACTCTTTATTCAAAGAATAAAGCTTTTATCCAATGGATAAATTCTTGTGCAAATGTGAAATGGATGAATATGGTCAAAACAATAAATGTTTGGGGAGACAAGATTGAAATAACCATAAATGGTTATGTAAGAGCCATAAATGGTCATGTAAGAGCCATTAGTGGTCTTGGAAGACTTTGGGGGTTAATTTGTTGAACACACAAAGCATTAAATGCTTTTCAAACACTTTGGAGTCTTTGAGAAGTGACTCCATTTTGCTTAGGAATGTGACAATAATTAGGGGATGGATTAGACTAATTAGGAAGGGGTTAGAAGAATCTAGAAGGGGATTAGGTTTGCAAGTGGATTTGGTGGGTGAGGGAAAATAGGATTCTATTAAAATAAAAATTCATTTATTTCAATAAATGTGTGCAAGTTGCATTTGTAGGAAAATGCAAGTGGGGGGGGGGTTTTAAAATGATTTAAATAAATGTTAATTTATTTAAAAGGGGGATTTTAATTAAATAAATTGATTTTATTTATTTAATTGATTGAAATTTGATTTAATGAATTAATTAAAATAAATTGAGTAATTTATTTAATTAATAGAATAATGTTTGGGGATGAATTAATTAAATATTTATTTAATTAACTGATGGCTAGTGGATTTTTAATCAAATAAATACGAAATATTCATTTAATTAAAATGGACAGATTTGTGTGACTACATTTGCCCCTCTTTGAGACGGTGCAGTTTATCGCATCGTTTCAAAGAAAAACTGGTGTGAAGAAATGCCCCATAAAATGTAAATTTAATGGGTGGTATGCCCCCTCGAGAGATGGGCCGAAAAATTTCGAAAAATCGGGCGATCTCTCGAAAAAGAATGAAAATTAGCAGGGTGGTAGAAGAGAAGAAGTTAGGTATACTGGTGGAAAATAGAAGAAATTGGGGGAAACATGGAGAAATGGGGGGCTCGGGAAGTTCACGGGGACCACGGCGATGAGCAGGGCGAAGTTACGATGACGGCGGGGGGTATAAATGGGGTGAAAGACATGAAAATAGGATCATTTGTGACCGCGACCAGTTGAAAACGAGAGCTCTGACAGTGACATTTGGAGGAGCAAGGAGGAGCGACGATGCCGTTTCCGATCACCGAGCACCGATTCGAGCGAGTCCGACGGTTCCAGCGCCCAGCCGACTATGGACCAGTGGTACGCAAATTCGAAAACTCACTTTGCAGGCATTTTTAATATGTTTTTAGCTGAGTCAAAGTCAAGTCGGAGCAAGAGCACTGGAACTATGGTTTTAGCGCTTTTGCTCCATGAATGAGCGCTATTGTGCCGCAATATCACTTTTGTAAGCTAGTTTGAGTGCTTTTGCTATTAATTAGCGCTTTTGTAGGCAAGTTTTAGCGCTTTGAACAAATTAGCGCTATGGGAGGGTCAATTGAGCGCTATTGATGGGTAATAGCACTATTGTATAGCGTTTTTAGCGCTTTTGGTGTTGTAGCGCTATTGCAGAGAGGTTTGAGCTCTATTGTTGTGATTGTAGCGCTATTGTGTATAACTAGCGCTATTGTAGATAAAATAGCGCTTTTGCCTTAGGATAACGAGATGCCCCAGTTTCGGACAAAATAAATCTCCTGATGCCTAACGATTGATGGATGGTGAGGTGAAGTGGGAGTTGTTTTGAACCATGGCAGCCCGATGAGACTTAGGCCATTTGTTAGGATAAATGCCTGTTGAAGTCTAGGCGGCCATGATTGCTTACCTGTTGAGACCCGAAGATACTTGATCAAAGTATCTAATGATAGTCTAGGTTTAAACTTAAGAAAGTTTGATAACAAAACAACTGATGGTGATTGATGAATGTCTATGTGCAGGAGGATCTGCGCGTGTTGCAGTTACGTGAGCGCCACCCCGCGACACAGGGATTGCAAGATCGGTTGACACAGATAGAGATAGACTGTATTGCAGCTACTGGCCTCTACGAGGTGATGCATATGCCCGTGATTCGGATGAATCATGGCCTGATCACAGCATTGGCAGAGCGATGGCACAGTGAGACGTGCACGTTCCATCTAGCTCAGGGCGAGATGATGGTGACTTTAGAGGACGTGTGGCGTATCCTTCGGATTCCGATTCGGGGGCAGCTGGTGACATATGATAGATCCTGGGGGACAGTGTCCTGTCAGCAGATATTTGATGAGGATGTATACATCGATGATGGCTCGATCGCATGGGAGGATATAGCGGCACTATATGAGCCCCTTCCAGCAGTTTTGTCAGGGATCGTGGGAGGACTTCTGTGTCCAGACAGGCGGTCACATGGATTGGCGGTCGGGTGGGGACAGGTTATAGAGATGATGGTGATGGAGGGGACCCGATATGCCTGGGGGTCGTGCGTGTTAGCGCACATGTATCAGGAGTTACACGAGGTAGTGTACCGGGAGAGAGGTTCTCTTGCAGTAGGCATGACGCTGCTGCATGTGTGGGCATGGGAGCATCTACCAGTGACTCGACTAGTGAGTCTCAGATTCTGAGCCGTGGACCAGCCATACATGTTTATGTATAGTGGCATGATGAGTCAGCCCCACTTGGGGAAGCTAGAGTGGTGGCGGCGGGCATTAGATGATTTGGATGCAGTGATCTGGCGGCCATACTTGGAGTGTGATCCATGGGAGGATGATGCGGAGGC
The DNA here is from genome assembly GCF_030272615.1 of Cryptomeria japonica. NCBI lineage: Eukaryota > Viridiplantae > Streptophyta > Pinopsida > Cupressales > Cupressaceae > Cryptomeria > Cryptomeria japonica. The sequence goes on along the minus strand of NC_081412.1, from coordinate 143,245,344 downwards.
ACTACCGTATTGCTTCATGACCCGATTCCTCATTGGGAGGACCTCGTATCATGTAGAGAGATAGGTGTCAGAACGGGTGATGAGGCAGTTTGGACGGCAGCAGGGACTGCCGAGTGGATCAGGGGAGTATGCGCGAGTGATTCGGGAGCGGTATGCATGGGGTCCCGTGCTACCGTATGATCAGGCACTGGCAGAGTTTCGGACACTACAGGCGAGGCCATGGGACTTACGACCGAGGGTCGTGGATGCAGGGGTTACAGCAGAGTATACACAGTATCGGGCGGCGCACCCGATCCTGCGGATATCAGACCCAGCTGAGCCGATCCCAGCGTTTGAGGATGAGAGGGGACGAGGACGGAGAGCAGGAGGCCGAGGAGGAGGAGTTGGAGGAGGAGAAGATGGGGGAGGAGGTGGAGGAGGAGGTGGAGGAGGTGGTGGAGGAGGTGGAGGAGGGGGTGGAGGAGGTGGAGGATCTTTGGGGATGCCGAGACAGCGGAGAGGGAGAGGTGGATTACCGCTGCAGATATCACAGGGTCCTCTGATGCAGGGAGGAGTGCAGCTGAGTGGGAGGGGGATGGAGAGAGAGATCCCGATGGATACAGGTGCAGGGGAGGGACCTAGTGGTGGGGGTGATACAAGTGCAGCAGCCATGGACATGGGGGAGGGAGCTACTGGGGATCTGCGGGAGCACATGATAGGTTATTTGCAGACCCGGGTAGAGAGATTAGAGGCAGAGGTAGCAGCTAGATATGTGCAGCTATTTGCATGTGAGGCAGAGCTGACAGTGGTGCTGTGGGAGAGAGATACGGCAGTGGAGAGATTGGCGGAGCTGCAGGAGAGAGTCCGAGCAGGAGCACAGGGTCCGTCAGGGGAGACTATGAGGCAGTTTGGGCGAGTGCAGGCTGAGATAGAGTATTGGCGAGGTTTATATGAGCAGGTTGTGCCATTCAGTCAGCGAGCTCTCAGTTATACCCAGATGCGGCAGTCAAGATCCGAGCGATCACAGCGGATGCAGAGCAGTGGGGGAGTGATGGGTCCTTTGAGGCGGGATAGATCAGGAGATGCAGGAGGGAGTGGGGGTTCGATGAGGCCTCCACGGAGAGATGGATCAGGTGGTGCAGGTACCAGTGGTGGAGTAGGTAGGGGTGGTGCTGGTATAGCATCTGGCCAGAGCGGCATTTGAGAGAGCATTTTTGCATATATGTATTGTATCATTGTCTATTTTTTGGACTGTATCTTGGATGGCTCTTGGCAGCCGATTTTGTAGACTTCATTGTACTCTGATATATGAGTTGATATATATGAGGAGATCCCATATTTGTGATGATTATGCATGTGATGATGTATGGTTGTTTATGCATGATGATGATTTATTTCTTAGATGGATATGTGTACATGTATGCATTTGATGAGATGTTTCTTTTATGCATGTTTTTATGATGTTGGATACTGACATATGAATGCAGGTTTATATATATATGATGTATTTGATTTGTGATGTAATGCTTTATGTATGGAATGCCATGATGATATATACTTATGCTTGATGCATGAACAGGATTTGATGTTTCCTATTGCAATGTAATGATGAGATGATTTTAATGCAATGTTTGGAATGAATGATATTATGTATGAATATGCATCTAGATGTGTTTAGATGAATGTAATATGGATAAACAAAATGTAAAGTACAAATGTTTATATGATGATGCCTAAATGAATGCAGATGGATAAACAAATGTAAAGTACAAGTGTTTATATGATGATGCCTAAATGAATGCAGATGAATAAACAAATGTAAAGTACAAGTGTTTATATGATAATGTGTTTTAAATGAATGCATACGTAAAATGGATATATGAAATGGTATGAACCAATGTTTTGTAAACAAATGGTCTTATGACTCTAAAATGCGTTTAAAATATGTTTGTAAGTACAAATGATAATGGGATGATACTATAACTAATGAGTATAATAACTGCACCTTAATGTAATGATAATGAATGCAATGTGAATGAATCTTACAATGAGCGTAAGAAGATACTTAGTAATGAATGAATGCATTTTTTAACTATAAAGAAATGTATGCAAATGATAAATGATGAAAAGATTAATAATATTGATAATGGATAATTTACACTGGATGAAATGCTTAGTAAATGATTTAAAACAAACAAAGACAAGTTAATCTCATGAATGAATCTAATTATTTATGATTGATGCAATGATGAAAATGATTTTGTTTAATGAAAACTAATGTCAATAATGAACTATATGCAATGTTTAAGTTTAAACATGACATGAATGGTCGCAATGCAAGATGCACCTAAATGCAATGATGATATGACCATGAGGAATGCAAGGTTTTTAAGACTTTGCATGATGCATTAATGATGTATCAGAGTACTCGGTCGTGATTTGTATCCAAGACAAGCTTTTAGTTATTTTTGCATGTAAATGCTACATATGAATGAATGGATGGGTGATATGCAACAGAATGCAATATATAAACAGATGAGGTGAAATGACGATCCATAGTGCTCTATTTTCATCATTGAGCTTTAAAATGTTGGAAGAGAATACAAGCATCTTGACACAATGATTCAAGATGACCTGAGTATTTCTTTCATGGATTTTAATATAGCAAGTTAATACAAATGACTTGATATAAGGGTCAAGTCGACCAGAGTATTGCTTGCGGAACAGACAAGGATTATCTCCTTTCGTGCATGACTTGGATCGTCCTCCTTGATCTTAGGCTGATCAGATCCTGAGACAAGTTCATACCGTACTAAGAAAATAAAACCTTTATCCAAATTGGAGGAAGAGGAACCAAAGAATGAGCATTGTACCTGCAAACAAACAGTATATACATAAAGAATAAAGAATAAGGATCCTTGGTAATGGTTCATGCTCATATGGTCGAGGTATACGCTGTAGTCAGCAAGCCGTAGTGATCTATGACTGTATTTTGCATAAGATCACATAGCTTAGTGAACTTCCCATGTAGACACCATTAGTACATGCCCCAGAACTTCATCGGAAATAATGCGCAAACGATATAAAACAATGCTGAAAGATCCCAATACTGATAAACAAACGATTGTACTCACAAATCAACCAAGCATTTGATAGCTTAACAGAATTTTCTTGTCAAAGAAAATGTCATCTTGTCTTTGTTTTGGTAAGGAAGGATGCATCCTTGTTTAAAGACAGGTTTGGATTTGTTGATGTCGATTGTGTTGGGTTGATTGGTAAATGGTCAGTGTGTGAGTAGTTGTCAATGTTTATTTTGTATCTGATCGGATAAATATGTACAAGGTGTTGCCATGTTTTTGTGTGATTTTTGATGGGTTTTCCGATGTTTTATGGATTTTGTGAAACAATTTTGAATGTTTTTGGTATTTTTCTGAGAGTCATTTTTGAATGTTTTTGATATTTTCTGATGATTTGCCTAAATGAAGAGCGTAATGATATACAAGATAATGTAGAATCCACTTCCATCACTAGGGTAAGGGTATTGCCCCCAGTTTGTAGACCTGACTATGAAAAGGTGGGATGCTAGATGCATGGAGTACTTTCTTAATTGTAGATCAAATAACAAGTCGTGGTTGGGATGGATGGATGTAGGTGTGCCTGAATGTGATTGCAACGAGCCTGAAAGATACTGGAGCCATTGCCTTTACGAGTGGCACCTGTTTGCCATATTTTCACCATCATACTTACCCAAGGTGCCACCGGAGTGGTTGTTCACCGTTTGGATGTATGATTTTTCTTTACTTCTTTGAATGTTTTTGTATTTTCTTTAGGACATTTTTCTGAATGTTTTTGGTATTTTTCTGAAATGTAGGGGAGCCTGATGCTCTATACAGCTTAGGTATAAAACCGTTTGAGGTGCATGCTGTTGATTGGATCTGCAAGCGGTTCTCCTTCTGATGTAGCCAACTGATATGCCCCGGACCCGAATACAGCAGTGACAACATATGGGCCGAGCCAATTTGATTCAAACTTGCCTTGATGTTCTCTGTTTGGTTGGTTGCGAGGATTTTCTCGAAGAACAAGATCACCTACCTCAAATGTACGAGATCTAACTCGGTGATTGTAGCTTCTGCTCATGCGCTGCTGATAGGCTTTGAGATGATTGTATGCAGCTTGTCGTTTCTCATCAAGTAACTCTAAGTCCTGAAGACGGGATACTCTATATGCTTCATCATCGATGAGTTTATGCAAGGAAACTCGTAATGATGGTATCTCAACTTCAATAGGTAAGATAGCTTCGGCACCATAGACTAATGAATAAGGAGTTGCACCTGTAGGGGTTCGAATGCTAGTTCGATATGCCCATAGCGCTAGATTCAATTGAACATGCCAATCACGACCGACATCATTGACTGTCTTCTTTAGGATTCTTAATATGTTTTTATTGGATGCTTCAGCCTGACCATTTCCTTGTGGGTAATAGGGAGTGGAAAAGCGGTGTTGGATATGAAATTTCTCACAAAGTTCACGGACATCCTGATTTTTAAAAGGAAGACCGTTATCTGTGACGATGGACATGGGTACACCATACCGGAAGATGATGTAATTGAGGATGAATGAGGCGATCTGCTTGCCGGTGACTTGGGTAAGTGGAACAGCTTCGATCCACTTTGTGAAATATTCAGTGGCGGTAATAATGAATTTATGGCCATTGGATGAAGATGGATGAATCTTACCCACAAGGTCAAGGCCCCATTGACAAAAAGGCCATGGTGTTGTGATTGGTTGTAGTTCCTGTGCTAGTGCATGTATCAGGTCACCGTGAACTTGACATTTCTTGCATTTCCTGACAAAGTAGTAGGAATCCTTTTCCATAGATGGCCAATAGTATCCAGCTCGCATGAGTTTCTTGGCTAGTGATGGACCACTTGAGTGAGTCCCACAAATTCCTTCATGTACCTCTTCCAAAGCCTTTGTTATCTCATCTTGTTCCAGACACCGAAGGAGAGTACCATCAAGACTACGTCGGTATAGGGTTTCGGCAATAATGGTATATCGAGCAGTTTGGCGAATGAAGGTTTTTCGTTGGTTATTTGATTGGTTGGGAGGAAGGGTGTGATCACGGAGATAGGTGTAGAACTCACCGTACCATGGGGATTCAGAACCGACAAGGCGATATATCATTTCGGATTCGGGGATATCATAAGCGGGAATCCAAAGCTGTTCTACCAAGAACTCGTAGCGTGTTGAATTTTGTGGAAGATCTAGGAGAGATACGATGGTAGCCATGGCGTCAGCAGCTTGATTCTGATCTCTTGGTATCTGCTCAAAAGTGATAGTAGTGAATGATGTCTTTAGACTGTCCACCATTTGTTTGTATGGCATGAGTTTATCATCCTTGGTTTGATACTCATCTATTTCTTGTCGAATGACTAGTTGGGAATCGCCATATACTTGCAGTTCTTGTAATTTCCATTGTATGGCTAGCCTGAGTCCTGTGATCAAAGCCTCATACTCTGCTATGTTGTTTGTGCATGGAAATGTGAGCCTGTAAGACTTCGGGATGCTATCACCTTGAGGTGTGATAAACAGAATGCCTGCCCCCGAGCCATGCCTAGTGTATGAACCATCAAAATATAGTTTCCATGGTTGTGCTTCTGTGATCATGAATATCTCTTCATCTGGAAAATTGGAAATGAGAGGATGATCGCCTATGAGTGGTGCATCGACCAACTAATCTACAATAACTTGCCCTTTGATATCCTTACGGTCCACATACTCAATGTCAAATTCACTTAGAATCATCACCCATTTGGCCAAGCGACCTATCAATGCTGCTTTGCTGAGTAAGTACTTGAGTGGATCAATCTTTGCGATGAGTTGTACCTTGTGTGTTAATAGATAGTGTCACAATTTAGTGGTTGCCAAGATTACTGCTAGGCAAGCTCGCTCAATAGGTGTGTAATTGAGTTCATAGCCAACCAGTGTGCGAGAGATGTAGTATATAGCACATTCTTTGCCTTCTGCATTATGTTGTGCCAGTAGTACACCTAATGCTGTACTTGTCGCTGAGATATAGAGTAATAATGGTCTACTTGGATCTGGTGGCATCAACAATGGTGGATTCATGAGATAGTCTTTAAGTGCCTGAAATGCTTGCTGGCATCTGTCATCCCATTGAAAGCGTATGTTCTTGTGTAGCAGGTGTGTGAATGGGTGACACTTATCAGCCAATTGTGCAATGAATCTTCGGATGGATTGAAGCCGTCCTTGTAGTGTCCTTAGCTGACTGATATTCTTTGGAGGTGGCATGTCCATGATTGCCTTTACCTTTGCTGGATCGACCTCAATACCTTTGCTTGAGACAATGTATCCTAGAAGCTTCCCAGAGGTTACTCCAAAGACACATTTCTTTGGGTTGAGTCGAACATGGTATTGTTCCAGTCTATCAAAGATTTGATCTAAGATGTGGAGATGTCCTTCTCTAGTAAGTGATTTTGCTAGTAAGTCATCCACATAATCTTCCATCATGGTATGCATCATGTCATGGAAGATGGTGGTCATTGCTCTCTGATAGGTCGCTCCTGCATTCTTTAGACCAAAAGGCATTACATTCCAGCAGTATGTGCCCCATGGACATGTGAAGGCTGTATTATGTTGATCTTCCGGTGCCATCTTTATTTGATTATATCCTGAAAAGCCATCCATGAGTGAAAGCATGGCATGTCCTGCTGTTAGATCCACTATGATGTCGATATTTGGAAGGGGGAAGTCATCCTTAGGACATGCCTTATTCAGGTCTCTGAAGTCTGTACAAATGCGGATGCCCCCTTTTGGTTTGCCGACAGGCACAATATTGGAGATCCATTCTGCATAATCAATTGGTCTAATGAAACCAACATCCAGGAGTTTCTTGAGTTCGGTTTTGACTAGCATGGCAATCTAAGGATGCATCTTACGAAGCTTCTGCTTGACAGGTTTGGCTCCTTTTGCTACTGTGAGATGATGCATAACTAAATCAGGATCCAGCCCAGGCATGTCTGCATATGACCATGCAAAGTTGATTTGGCGCTTCTGGAAGAACTCTATGAATTGAGGTTGTTCCTCTGGAGTAAGAAGAGATGCCAGATGTATGATATGAGGGTTTTCAGGAGTCCCCACATTGTATTCTTTGGTTTCCTCAATAAGAATCGTGGATCGTTCCTGTTGTGTACTAGCAGGGAGGATGTCAAACCCTTTATCCTCAGGCGCCTCAAAGAGGTTTTCACCATTGGATACGCTCTTTCTTTTTACTTTTGTTGGATCAAACAGTGCCACAGTGTGGTTTTCACTGGAAGATCCATGTTTTATTGTTATGTTTTTGCAGCTGAAAGGTTTGGCATCCGCCCCAAAGTATGCTGCGCTATTAAGTTCAATGGCGAATCCAGCTTTGTGATCCCCGCTTGGTAGATTATCCCGTAATTCCAAAAAGTCAATGATAGCCTCATCATTTTGGAAGAGATCAAGACATGGGGGATTTGGTTGGTTCCATTCGATGAGTTCAGGGTGGACAATGGGCATTACTTCATCGACTAGATTAAGTTTGTTAGAGGTATCAGTGAGGGTCAAGACAGTGTGGTGAAGGTCGTTGATGGTACTTTCCCTGTCAGAATCAGGCATAGGATGAGACGTAGGGTCTGTGGAAGATGTTTCCAGCTCAGGAACCCAAGTGGTCTTTATCTGTGCTTCTCCGTAAATAGGGATGTCTTTGCATGGTGGAGGTGGTGATGTGTCTTCCTCATCTGAAGTATTAAGTTGTACAGAATCAAATTCCCACTCATGTGAGTCGGTCTCTGAATCACTTTCCAGCATCCGATTGCTATACCATACTGGGATGTCTTTGGAGTTAAACACGACAGGTGTGATTGGTTTATGTATCTTTGTAGTGATCGGTGCTGTAGGAATTGTGATGGGGTTTAATGGATTTGTCACTGGAAGTATCGGCAGTGTTGATTTAGTGACTTCTGTTGGAATGGCTGGTGCCATAGATGCTGCTGCGGGTTCCAATATAGTTGCTGCTACAAATGGTGTTGCTGATAGGATTACTGGTTCATTTGGTGGGATGAATGATATTGATGACGGTTGCGGTGGGGTTGTGAGCCTCGATGGGGCAGTGGGGATAATGTTTGATGGTGCTTTGATTATGAAAGGTGTCCTCTTTGCAGTAGGTGGGCAAAATGGTTTGCTAGGTTTTCCTTTGAATCTGAGTTTAGGAAGGATCTCTTTTTCAAAGCCTAGGCCTGTATTACCTTTGGGCTTGAATTCTGGTAGTAGAGGTTCATGTCGTCCTTGTTTGCAGTATCCTAAAGCACTCTGACCATCATATCCCATTCTTTGCATAATGAGGAGGCCTTTGCCATACTGTTCTGTAGGAAGTGTAACTCGCGGTTTATCAGTGGTGATGGGATCTTTATAGATCCATTCCACTAGGTCCTCATCTTGTGTCTCTTCCTCTTGACTCTTTCCAAGGATGAAAGGCGTCAAGGCACATGCAGACGTGATTAGTGGTTGCTGGAGTAACTGCTGTGGTTTACCATGTGTTCTAGGAGAAGTGGGCATTTGTCCCACACAAAAGAGCTGACTCAAGTTGTATTCTCCAGGACCTTCCTCTGCGACTTTCATCTTAAGCTTTTCTTGCTTGGGTATAGGGGTGTTTGAACTAGCAAGAGAGGCGGGATTTACATATGATGTGGAGGAAATGGCTTCCCTATTATTAGGAACAGTAATCTCTGGTTGATGGCTGATATTATGGCAAAATGCAAAGGGATTTGCATCGCCCAGGATTGTGATCTCTGCACCATTATGTGGGAACTTGATACATTGATGGTAGGTAGATGGAATGGCTTGCATGGCATGTATCCAAGGTCTCCCTAATAATAGATTATATGGCAGAGGAAGGTCCAGAACCTGACAAATGATATGCTTTACCATAGGGCCTACTTGGATTGGTAGTACCACAGCTCCTTTGGATGAACGCTCTGCATCATCATAGGCCTTGATGGTGATCTTCTTGCGAGGATCCACTGATTCTATTGCATATCCCAATGCTGTGACCAACTATAGTGTACAAATGTTTAGGCCTGCTCCATTATCGATCAAGACTCGCTTGATCCTGTGTTGGTTGACAAAGCCTTCAATGTGGAGTGAGGCGTTATGAGGTTGTTGGAACGAAGAGTTGTCACTTTCGGAAAAAGTGAGACAAGGTGATAACTTTAGATTTCCAACCATGGCTTGAAATTGGTCCGTGTTCAGGTTTGCAGGGACTGACGCCTCTTGGAGTGCTTGATCCAAGATTGTTTTATGAGAGGGTGACAGACGCAAAAGCTCCAAAATGGATATAAGTGCAGGGGTTTTGTATAATTGTTCCACAAGATTGTACTGCTTTGGGATGGAGGTGGTGCCTTGTGGAGCTGCCTTTATGGTAACTTTGCCGCGACGCGTAACAACATTGCAATTTGAGGTGGGATTTTTGAAGGTGATAGTTGCAATTTGTTCACTGGCATCATATAGGTGATTGACAGTGTAATTATACGTAGCTTGCATATAATCAGTGGTATCAGGACCTCGTCTGGAAGTGGAAGGACCCCTTTGATCTTGCGATGGAAGTGGATTCTTGAACATCTGATGATCATTATTGGTTGTTTTTGGGTCATGCCCTTCAATTTCAATTTCTCCTCGGTCAATAAGATCCTGAATGAGATCTTTCAATCGGTGACAATTACTTGTCTTGTGTCCTCTTCCTTGATGGAACTCACAATGTTTAGTATCTCTCCACCATGCCGGTTTGACTTGAGGCTCATAATTTGATAACTTAGGTAGAGTGATCAAATTCTGAGAAATGAGTTGTCGCATCACTGTTTCAATGGGTTCCCCTAAGGGAGTGTATGTGCGTTTTTGTTTTTGTGGATGAGGTCTTGGTTCATCATGAGATGTGATGCGACCTTGATTAAGAGGAAAATTTGTGTTATTTTGAGGTGGAGGATTTTGTCCTGCAAACCGAACCACAGGTTGTGCATTTTGGACAGTCCGAGCATCCACAACTCCATCGTTGACGATATTCTTATTCTTGTTCCAGAAGTTCGGTTTATCGCTATTGAAGCGCGGGCGAGGACCATCTTTTGGTTCATTAAAGATTTTGATGAGTCCTTTTTTGATGAGTGCCCTTTCACATTTTATACCTTTGGTGATCATATCGTTAAAAGAATATGTATCTTTGACATCCAGGTGAAATTCCATTTCTTCGTTTAAGTTGGAAATGAAAATTTCCACTAGTTCTCGTTCAGGTAACTGAAGAGAACGTCTGCTAGACATTTGGCGCCATCGTTGCAGGAATACTGAGAATAATTCACCTGGTTTTTGTTTGGTATTGCACAGATCAGCCATGGTGATGTCGCGTTCAATATTATAAGAGTAATGAGATAGGAACTTCTGGATGAGTTCCTCAAATGTTCTTATGCCACCTGGTAATCGGGAAAACCATGATGTGGTTGTTCCTCCCAAGCTTTGGGGAAAAAGGCGCATTAAGTATGTGTCTTCATATGCAACTTCGAGACAAGCGGAATGAAATTCTCGGACATGATCGTGGGGATCTCCCTTTCCTCTATATTTTTTGAATTTTGGTGTTTCGAACCCGCGTGGAAAGGGTGGCATATAAAGATTCCTATCAAAAGGATAGGGACAGATGTCATTAAGTGAGAATTGGTTAATCTTGACACCACTATGAAGTTGTTGGGCAAGATTCTCGACTTGTTGCCGCAACATCTCCATTTCATTTGGAGGAGGAGGTGGTGGGTTACCTCGAGGGATGTTATATCTGATGGGATCTCTATGCCTTTCCTCCTCATGGCGACTTTGTCTTTCTGATGCTTGTCTTAATTGGGCAAGATCAAAGTTAGAGGGGAGTTTGGCTCCTTCTTGAGTGAGTCTTAAAAAGTGAGCATCCGCATTGCTCCTTAATATTTCATCAAATAATCTGTTAAAATGAGGGTTATGCTGAACCCTTTCGATTGTTGAAGGAGTGGGAGTACTTGGGTTTTCATCATTCACATTTCCTCCAAGTGCTTCTTGAAATTCATTGAGGTTGTCCTCTTCTTCCTCAATTTCTATTTCTCGCTGCCTTGATCGTGATCGGGTTTGAGCCATTTTGTTTGCAAGTTTGTTTTGAAGTTGATTGAAGATGATGATGAGTTGGTGATGAAATGAAAGATTGATGATTGGTGTTTTGTGTTGTATGGGGATCTCTAGCACTTTAAGGTAAATGTAACTGAAATTCCTTCTTTGAATTGCTTGTTTGTTTTGATAAGATTTGATGTGATAAGGTGTAGAGAAATCTGAGATGTGTTACAGATTTTGACTACCTAGCAATGACAGGATTCACTCATGAACTAGTTTTAACCTGCGTAGATGTGTCTCTTAGGATGAGCTTATCCTAGATGTAGAAACAATCTAAAAAGTGATGTGATGTGTTTGATTTCAAGCAATATCTAAAAAGGAATCTTGGGACAAGAACCTCTTAATGTTTTGAGTGTTTTTGGGATGGATTGATGATGGAATAATGATGTATGAATGAGATGATAGATGAAAATGTTTTCAACTTCAATAAAAACTTTGTGTTACAAATGGGACAAACTCTATCTCTTCCCTTTCAGGCGTTGGTGGCACTTCTCGAGCTGTGTTGTAGGTGATACAGATGTTTGGGAAGAATTTGGGGTTAATCTTTCCTCCTTGATTTTTGTGATAACTCAGAGCTCTATATTGCATAAAAGCTCTGCGGTTCAATGATTCGGAATCAAACTCGTTTGTTTTACCTTGAAGATAGAGATGCATGCGATGTAGAAAGACTCTATGTGAGACAAAGATTTGTCTATTGAGATAGAAGAATTTCCTCCTTTTGATCAAAGCCTTTGAGCTTAATGGTCTTCTTTTCAAGGTAATATTCTGATGACACTTCTTCTTTCGCAAGATGTGAAGAATGGTCATAAATTTTGTCTCTTTGTTGTTTGCACTTTGTTTTTGGTATTTTTGGTTGTGTTGACAGATGTTGGATGAATGCTTTGTTTTTTTTTTTTTTTGGGGATTTGATTTTCTGATTTTTCTTTGACAAGAAAACAAAGCAAGCACACAAACACAAGATTGTAGCCTTAAAGGCACAAATGAGTATGGGTCTAAATCAACCCAATCCTTGGACTTGTTTCTGACCCTTCCTTTAGATGTATTTTAAGGTGTAGTTCCAAAGCCTGAAGTTGGCTCAATTCGCACTAGGTCTGTAAAACGAACACACTTCAAACACTTTTTATCCCTAAGGTCAAATGGCCAGTTGTGATAAATTTAGCCCACATCTTGATATTTCTTCGACTTTGGTACTACATACATTATGAATCCCGCCGTGGCAGGTAAGGATGTGATATACTAAGTCTTGCACGAGCATAACAAATAGATGATCCCTATGATGGGGGAGTCACCACTTTTATCAAGCCACAAGTGACTTTTCAAAAAGCTATGTTTCTACTCAAGGAAATATGTATGGTGAGTATCTTGGGAGCAAAACCATCTATGCTCTTGCACTAAATTATACCTCAAATATCCTCAATCAATAGAACAGGTGGGCTACTACTTAAAGGTGTTTAGTCATGTTCGATGGCTTTGGACATAAGTTCATTCTGCAGTGACTCACTTAAGAGCCTTGTAACTGGTGGTGGGGCCCATTTGTCCTTTCGGCCAGTTACACTGTAGGAACAGCTATACCCAAGGCTACAGCTTTCGCTCTCACCTGATTTCTATAGCGGCTCGAAGGATTTACCGCTCGAGGTCATTCCCAAGAGTATCGATCCCTTGGCAGGCCTCTCTTAAAAAGATAAAATGTGAGTGTTACTAACACTTTTCTCTTGCACCTAGGACCACGAGAGCCAAGGGAGAGGATAGTGTGTGTTAGAAGTAGGTCCACTCGACTGACTTTTGTGCACAACCGTGCCAAACACGAAATTCACTTGTTCTTTTTAATCCAACATTTGCAAAGATGATCTAACTATTTGGAGATGTTTCTCCAACAGCCATGGTGTTCTTTTTAACTTCAAAGGCAATGTGTTTTGTAATCTAGAATTTTGAAAATCCTGGTCAACTTAATGAAAAACACGTTTTGCTTTGAAGGAAAATTTGTTTGTCAAAAATAAATCAAAAACAAGTGGTTTGTCAGTTTTATTTGCACCAAATTTTTGAAATGTGGATTGTAAATTTTAGGTCCCAATTGATGCAATGAAATCAAATTTTGTGTTTGTTAATTTTAAGCACCAAAGAAAATGAGGCCTAACTAGAAAACAATGAAAAACTGTTTTTGTGTTTTTAAGTTCTTTTTAAGCACTTAAATGAAAATTTTTGTGATTTTTGTTGGGTTGTTAACCTGCACAAAGAAAAGAAACAAGTTAATAAAATCAATTCTCAAGGGGGGGCTTCCACAAGCCTAAATTCTGATTTTTTGGTTACAAGTCAATTTGGGCGACACTCTGTCGCAATAGCGCTATTCTGTGTTTTTGTAGAAGCGCTGATTCATACAATAGCGCTAGTCTGTGTGAGCAGAAGCGCTAATTTAAACGGTAGCGCTGAAAGAAGAGAAAAATCCGAGAAGACAAAGGCGCTGGAAGTGTGTCAATAGCACTGAAACTGTGACAATAGCGCTGGAATGTTGTCAATAGCACTGAAACCTTTTCAATAGCGCTATTTTAGGGTCAATAGCGCTAAAAGAAATTGTTGCAACAGCGCTAAAACGCGTTCAATAGCGCCGAAGCGCGACCTGTGTGGCAATTTCAACAAGCAAAATGTTAATTTCAAAAAAAATGATCAGAAGGTTGCGTGTTCGATTCACGTCGGGTTCACCAAATGATGCCCTCCTAAATGACACAATGTTAGTTTATGATCAAACAATAGAAAACACACAAGACGTTAGAGTTAGTCAATCAAAAACTAAAACATATGAAGGCATTCCAAAGGAGACACTAAAAACATGCTAATGAATCTAACTAAAGAAGTAAGACAATGAGATATCTCCAACTATCTCTTAACATGATATTAGTTCTTTCTCCCTTGTTCCTCTCCTCTCCAAGTTCCAAAATAGTGTAGCTCTCAACAGCTTTTTGCACTATGGATGCTTATGGAGGATTGAGATTTGTAGAATAGCTCCAAACATGAAATGAAAAGCTATTTTTTTTAATGCTAAAATGATTGATTTTACCAAAAAGACAAGATTTAGTTATGCTATGCTAAATGCTCTCTAAAATGGCTATAGTCTAAATGCTTACAAGTTTTCAGGATTTGGATTATGAAGGAATGGGCTCTATTTATAGGAAAAATGGAGCAATGGATGGTTGAGATTGAGCAATCTCAACAAGGGTCAGGATTGAATGATTTCAAATCCATGTGAGGGCTTTCAACCCAATCCCAGGATGACAAGTGTCAATGTGAGATAGGTTGAGAGGAGAGGGAATAAGCATTAAATGCCTGATATGACCTTGGGATTTTGATTCAAGGTTGGTTGAATGAATAAACTCTTTATTCAAAGAATAAAGCTTTTATCCAATGGATAAATTCTTGTGCAAATGTGAAATGGATGAATATGGTCAAAACAATAAATGTTTGGGGAGACAAGATTGAAATAACCATAAATGGTTATGTAAGAGCCATAAATGGTCATGTAAGAGCCATTAGTGGTCTTGGAAGACTTTGGGGGTTAATTTGTTGAACACACAAAGCATTAAATGCTTTTCAAACACTTTGGAGTCTTTGAGAAGTGACTCCATTTTGCTTAGGAATGTGACAATAATTAGGGGATGGATTAGACTAATTAGGAAGGGGTTAGAAGAATCTAGAAGGGGATTAGGTTTGCAAGTGGATTTGGTGGGTGAGGGAAAATAGGATTCTATTAAAATAAAAATTCATTTATTTCAATAAATGTGTGCAAGTTGCATTTGTAGGAAAATGCAAGTGGGGGGGGGGGGTTTAAAATGATTTAAATAAATGTTAATTTATTTAAAAGGGGGATTTTAATTAAATAAATTGATTTTATTTATTTAATTGATTGAAATTTGATTTAATGAATTAATTAAAATAAATTGAGTAATTTATTTAATTAATAGAAGAATGTTTGGGGATGAATTAATTAAATATTTATTTAATTAACTGATGGCTAGTGGATTTCTAATCAAATAAATATGAAATATTCATTTAATTAAAATGGACAGATTTGTGTGACTACAGATACTTTTTGCTAATAATTGATGATTATTCTAGAATGTGTTGGGTTACTTTTCTCAGGGAGAAATCAAAAGCTTTTGGAAGATTCAAGATATACAAGGCAATGGTAGAGAATGAAACCGACAACAAAATCAAATGTTTGAGATCTGATCAAGGAGGAGAATTCACATCTAGGGAATTCAGTGCATTATGCGAAGAGAATAGAATCAAAAGATAACTATCAGCACCCCGAACACCCCAACAGAATGCAATTGTGGAAAGGAAGAACAAAACTATACTGGATGTAGCAAGAACCATGATGATGGAAGCAAATCTACGTCATATGTACTAGAGAGAAGTAGTAAATATAGCGGTTTATACTTTCAACATAGTTCACATCAAAGGTGAAATCGGTAAGACCCTTTATGAACTATGGTTCGGTCATATTCCTACTCTTAAATATTTTAGAATATTTGGAAGCAAATGTTATATTAGGAGAGATGATTCTATTGAGAAATTTGATCCTAGAAGTGATGAAGGAATATTTCTTGGTTATTCAACTAGAAGCAAGGCATATATATGTTATAATAAAAGATTGCAAAAAATCATTGAAAGTACTAATGTGAAGATAGATGAACATTTTAGAGGAGAATCAATATCTATAGGTTCTGAATTGGCAGAAGAAATGATTATAAATGAACTGGCATGAATTGCAGCAGAACATAATGAAGAACCAGTCACACCGCCATCATCAGAAAACTCAACTGTGACTGAAGAACAACAGCCTGTGAATGGAAATCAGAATAAACCCAGGTATAAGATTGAATCATTTAGAAAATCAGATAATTGGAAATAAAAATCAAGGTGTTATGACAAGAGGAAGATTGGTAAATGAAGAGGTATGTTTAATTTCTCAAGTTGAACCAACATCAGTTGTTGAAGCGTGTAAAGATAAACATTGGATAAAAGCAATGGAAGAAGAATTAGAACATATTGAAAAGAATAATACTTGGACATTAGTTCCCCGACCTAAATACAAAAATATAATTGGAACTAAATGGGTATTTAGAAATAAACTTAATGAAGATGGTGAAGTAATATAAAACAAAGCAAGATTAGTTTGTAAAGGTTATTCTCAGAAAGAAGGAATTGATTATAATGAAACCTTTGCACCGGTAGCCAGAATTGAAGCAGTAACTCACAAGAACTATAAGGTTTATCAGATGGATGTAAAATGTGCATTTTTGAATGGAGATCTTGAAGAAGAAGTTTACATTGAGCAGCCTAATGGATTTTCATTAACATATGATAAGGATATGGTTTGCAGATTAAGAAAAGCTTTATATGGATTGAAGCAAGCTCCCAGAGCTTTGTATGCTAGACTGGATAAATATTTTTTAAAGCTTGGATACACAAAATGTAATGCTGACAGTAATTTGTATTACAAAATTACCAATGATGATATTTTGGTTATTGAAGTGTTTGTGGATGATAACATTTTTGAAGGAGAAGAAGAGCTATGCAAAGATTTTGCTAATAAGATGCAGGAAGAATTTGAAATGTCTATGATTGGAGAGATAAATTTTTTTCTAGGTTTGCAGATTTATCAAATAGA
Organism: Cryptomeria japonica; assembly: GCF_030272615.1. Classification (NCBI taxonomy): domain Eukaryota; kingdom Viridiplantae; phylum Streptophyta; class Pinopsida; order Cupressales; family Cupressaceae; genus Cryptomeria; species Cryptomeria japonica. Next base: position 143,228,489 of record NC_081412.1, on the reverse strand, counting down.
TAATGGTATACTCATTTGTCAAACAAAATACTTGAAGGAACTTTTGAAGAAATTTGGAATGGAAAACTCCAAACCGGTAAGCACTCCTATGACTACAACTGATAAATTGGCATCAAAGGATGATTCAACTCCTATATGTTACTACTTACTAAGATTGCCATTAGTCTTATGTTCAAAGTTATTCTATATATTCTAGTCGGTTACTTCTACCAAATCTTTCAGTCGGTAAGCATAGGACAGTCGGTAAGCATAGAATAGTCGGTAAGCATAGAGCAGTCGGTAAGCATAGAATAGTCGGTAAGCACAGAGTAGTCGGTTATAGAAGAAAGTAGTCTCAGAGCATAGTATACAACGAACGCTCTACCGAGTAACACTCAATGTCTACCGAGCAGCAAGAATGATATACCGAGTGAAACATGTTACCAGATTCACTGAACCTGGACATATATGGGAAACATGTTACAAAGATCGAGGAACAAGTAACAGTTATCACATTGGAAATTGCACTTAAAGATTGTGTATGATTTTGAGGTCATTTAACCAATGAAATATTTTGCATGGTTATTCATTCGAGAAATCATGTTTGTAAGATCGAAGCATGGACCAGATCATCGACATAAGAGATCTGTTTATACAACATGAATTCAGGGTTAGATATATGTGCAAGTATATATGTGCATGTGTGTGTGAAGCAAGACATATACAAAAAGGAAAATCATGAGATATCATAGAGTGTTATGACTGTTACAGTTGATAGAGAAACACAGAGGTCACCGAGAAGGATTTCAAAGAACAATCAAGGAACATAGTAAACATAAGGGTTTACCGAGTTAATATATGAATTACCGAGGTATGCTATAAGCAAGGTAATATCATTTTGAGCACATAGAATCTGGTATAACATTCCAGATGTAAAGTTGTAGATATTTGTAAATATTTTATTGAAATATTTTGAAGTTGTAAGAGAAACCTTTAACAAGGTAAAAGACTCTAACCAAGTCTATAAATTGTAAAGCCTCTAACCAGGTGCAACATTTAGAATAAGTGTTGTAAAGTCCTTTAGCAAGATAGATCTAACAGATCTTGATACTCCTAACAGGGTAAGCTATCAGAAATAGCTAAACATGTAGCTCTAACAGAGCAACCTTTATTATTGCAGTAGTGAAGTTGTGGGTGTCATCCCCATTGCAGTTTTTCTCTCTAACTAAGAGTTTCTGCGTAACCAAAATATATGTGTTATGGAGTGAATCATGTATGATTGTTATTTATTTGTTTTAGCATTATATTATGTTACTGCACTATTCGGTTTATGCTTAATAGTAAAGTTATTGTTGAAGAAAAGTTTTGAAGTAATGATTCACCCCTCCCCTCTCAGTACATTAGCTTTCCATATTGGGCCTAACACTATAAATACGACAAGGTACAAATCTATGATTGGAGGGTTACTGTATTTCACACAAACCAGACCTCATATAATTAATGTCGTATGTATTGTTTCAAGATTTCAAAGCAATCCTAAAGGAAATCATGAAACTGTAGTAAAAAGGATTTTCCGATACCTGCAAGGCACAACAAATCTTGGTTTATGGTATCCTAAGAATGACAATTTTGAGTTATGTGCATATACAGATGAAAATTGGGCAGGAGATGTGGATGAAAGAAAGAGTACCACTGGTGGAGCATTCTTTCTTGGTAGATGATTAATTTCATGGATCAGCAAGAAGAAGACCTGCACATCATTATCTACAGTAGAAGTAGAATATGTTGTAGCAGCAACTACTTGCACTCAGGTATTATGGATCAAGCAAATGTTGAAGGATATGAAGGTAAAATGCAATGAACCGTAATTATTTACTGTGATAACTCAGCAGCAATAGATATATCAAAGAATCTGGTATTTCACTCTAAAACAAAGCATGTTTCTATTAAGTATAATTTTCTGAAAGAAAACGTTGAAGCAAATGAAGTGAGATTGGTTTATAGGATTTGAATGTTTTAGTCTGATTTGATCTACTAAAAAAATACTCCCTCGATGTGTATAGGATCTACAACTTGATTCACACACCTTAAATCGTCTTTGCTAATTGAATAAGGAGTTTGCACAACTCTTTTGCCACACTCACTTAACATCCACTCAAGAGATGAACCTAGATCAACAACATATATGCATTACAATGATAATTACAATCACAAGTCAACCTAGAACATAAATACAATATCTGTAAGACGACCACAAATAAATTCCTTCAAATCAAATGTGTAATAGGATTGGTCCAAAACCCTACACGTTACTCTATAATAAGGGACATTCTATGTATTACTGAACACAGAATTTATTGATCCTAATGTACATCAATATGCTACCTTCAGCTGGTGCATGTTACAATCCTCTTGTGCATCAATTTGGAACATCATCACAGTCGGCCAATTAGCATAATGAACATTATGTTACTCATGACTTTTTGTCTACTAAAGATCACCATTTGAAACTCTAGAATATGAAACTACATATGTAGCATTCCTTTACCTAAATATCCAAAACCATAACTCTCAACTACAACAAGATCCAAAGCCATACACAATGACAATGCAATTGAGTGCACATACTCTTTCTAAGAAATAAACTTCATAAACATACAACACATGTTTCCAGAGAACATCACATGTGATATTAGGACCAAATAAAACAAGAGCATGATGATAAAATTAAGATACATACAAGTGACTCTGTCTTTCTAGAACCTAGATGTTATAATCTGACATGATAGTAGTCACAATCTTTTGGATGCCTTGACATTAATATAGAACTAACTAGCACCTTTGACATCAATGATAACCTTTTCTCAAGAATGTTACAATATCAAAATTCTATATTATTAATTTAATAAAATGATTAGGTTTAGTCTTTTAATGGGGTGTTTAATAGATGTGACAATTCGAGAGAAGTTGATAAGGAATTGCAAGGTAAAATTCCTTAAAGAGAAGTATTTGAAAAATATCTTAGAAAAGTGTTTTGGAAAAGGAAGAAGAGGAATCATAAAACGTAGTTGCAAATTTGTTTGATATGATAAGGAATAAGAAACGGCTAAATCCACAATAGTGAGCCCCAAACTTTGGACACTATTATATGGGATCACACAATGATAGATTGAAAATGTTATAGAAGCACATAGAAAATAGGTGTTATTATATAGACATTAGTGAATAAAATAAGGAGCAACATGCAACCTAGGAACTAAAACCTAAAAAATGGTATGGTCTTATGAAAAAATAATCATATTGGTAAAAAAACAAGGTAGTTATTGTGCTCAAGATAAGGTTTATGGTTAATTAAATAATTAATAGTCAATTTTTTTAAATGGTGAATTTGCTATGCATAATTTCCACTACTAGATAAAATATTTGACAATTGTGTAACACAACCAAACAAAAGAAAAGGAAAGATTATATGAAGGAAAAATAAAATGAAAAAAGGAAGATCTACCACAACCAATTTAAGATTTTTATATGAAACTAGAAAAAGACATTCAATAATGAAAATGCATAAAAATTCATAAATAAATTAGAAAAATAAAGTTTTTCATAGAAAAACCTCTATGAAATTCACAAACAAACAAACGATTTGACTTATCACAAAGAAAAAAAAAAAAGGGGTCTTGTTACCTAGACAACCAGATTAGATGATGACATATACTCTGAAATAAACCTAGCTTAAAATTGTTGAAAATGGTGTTAGCAATCCAAAGATATAGTAATTCAAAGCTATAACAATATTATGCATTACTTTATTTAGTGTCAAATCGCACTCTAATGGAATTCACTAGGAATGGTGAGCATTGAAAAGTGAGACTAAGTATGGAAACCATAATCCCACTCTCATACACACTCATGGAATATGAAAGAGCCTAGGGAGGTAACACACGTCGACTACTTCTTATGAGAAAGAGAGAGTCATGGATTACCTCTTAGGTTTTCTACTCCTTTGTTGTAAATGAGAGAGAGGAATGATGCAAAATGCAATCTAACCTAGAAAGAAAGTAAGCCAATAAATCCTAATATGAGAATGCAGATCAAAGAATAACTAATACACTACATAAAGGTATAGATCAAAAGTAAAAATTAGAGGTGCACCTGTGTCTAAAATCTGAGCACAAATGTCTGGGACTAAGGTGCCACACCACTGTCCTGATTCTGAAATTCGGGAACTGCAACTGAGAGGAGGGATTTTGAGACCTGTGAATTGCTATTCTGCCAAGTCTTGCTGATAGGGGGTAGGACTAGGGCACCATGCCCCTATCCTTGATAGGGTTTTTACACTTCTAAAGTTTGTGAGTGATGTAGATGCCTGTTCCAAACCTGTACCTGCTTCCAGATTCTTGTTTCCACACCCGCAATCTGAAAAGGGAAGGTTTGGGGTGGCTATATAGGGTTTTACCATAGTAAAACCCCCGTGTTGGTGATTTCCACCTCCACGAATAGTCAATAATGTACTAAAAATGTGTGTGCAAGAACCTTGTGTATATGCAAGATCCTAAGAATGAAAGTAAACAACCTAGAGCAACCCTAAAGAGTAAACCCTAATTGCTTATAATTGACAAAGTGAATGCTCTAAATCCATAATGCAAAGTGATCTAAAGCATGAATATGAATCAAAATGAATCTTATGCAAAGATCTGAAAACAACATGAAACCATACCTAGCCCCAAGGGATAGGTACAAGCCAATCATCAGTCAGTGATCTCCTATTGTTCTTCTACATTTTCAAAATCCACCAATTGATGAAATGATGCTTGATGAATGTTGAGTGTTGTTGAAGACTCCAAAGATCTGCTCTTTCATTGCAAAGAAGGCTCTAATACTCCAAAAACCCGCTCTTAGATTCTTAGAAGAAGACCCCTTCAAATGAAGAAAGAGAGCTCTAAGTATGAAACCCTAGATCTTAATTTCATGTTTAGGCCAACCTAAGATTTGAATTTCCTGCTGATATTTTGGGGTTAAGCATTATCATATCATAGGATTTCGCTCCCGAAATTTTGGAAAAAAGTCACGGACCATGTGCATTCCCGCCACGAGCCGACCAACTTTTCACCAAATTTTCAGGGCCATTAGATATGATGATATTAGAGCGCATCCCAAAGTTACAACTAATTCTGAGATGTTTTGATATGCGAAATCAGGCCTAAATAGTTGAAATAAGATATAATTAGGGTTTATGGTTAAATGATTCATTGGAGGAATAATATGAAAAGGGGCACACATAGGGTAAAGGGCCCAACTTTATAATCTGAAATGACCTTAGATTTAATTTAATTAATTAATTAAATTCTTAAAGGGGAATGAGAAATGCAAGATGCAAAACACACTAAGGCAGGTGCTAACCTAAGTGTGAAATTATACCACCGTAGTAAGGGTGTACAATTTATGACACTATATTTATGCCCCACTTTAGCGGTCATATGACACTACATGCATATGCAAGCTAAAGTATAGAAAAGTAAACATCATTTGAAAAAGGATATATCCATAAGTTGTCGAACGAAACCCCTAACGGTATCTGTTGTACATAGTTAGGAACTACACCCTACAAAACCACATGTTAAGTCACCAAATCACCTAATTCTTACCAAGGAAGGTGATTAAATTTGTAGGTAGCTATGCCCCCCCTAATTCAAATTGCTTATTCATGAGGTGAAACATGGTATCATGTTTTCAACAACGAATTGTGATAAATATCGTGATGAAGAAAGTTCATAACAAGGCTTTATTAATCATCCAAGCATATTATGGAACTAACACAGAGTGAGAGGGAAAACTGATGATTCCAAAGCCACCAACGATGCGAGAATCGGAGCTTCCTAGCTCAAGATATGATAGATCGAAGAAAAAGTGCAGAAATTAGGGTTTTAACTTAAAAACATAAAGTCAAAATGTGCATAACACATAAATATGAAAATGACACCTTCATTTGTCACTTTCTAACTTTTTGTCAATATTCACTGTAGAGGAGCCCACATACTAGCCATCATGCCTCAACGCCAACCTAAGCGACCTACGCAGATGGAGATCCTGCGCTATTTCATACTCATTAGCCGACCGCTCGACCAGGTGAGTTGACTTTACATTGACTGCATTTGACTTTGTCATGTTTTCATAGTTTTCGAAATTGATGATGTCATCACCTAGTTGGGGTCGAGGCCCACCCTTCGGACACCTAGGGGTCCTAGGGCGCCATGGTCCCAGTAGGGCGCCCTGATCCATATAGGGTGCCCTGGTCCCTATTCAAGGTGACCAATGACAACACTAGATTAGGCAATGAATGATAGGAATGATAGAATGATTGCTTTGATTAGATGATGATAGATGATTAATTGATTACTGATGAGAGATTGCTTTGCATTTTACAGACACTACCTTACATCCGCAAGCATACTGCCAGCCTCACCTTTTGGAGCCTTGAAGAGTAGATCCTAAGACTGACAACAGGAGAGAGGGATTTTCTACATGCAATGGGTTTGTGGGATGCAATGACCATGTCGACCATCCGATTCCATTCTGCTATGCTGATGGCGCTCATGGAGAGGTGGGATGCAGATACCTCGACATTCTCACTACTAGTGGGGGAGATGACAGTCACCCTAGAGGATGTGTACCATATTTTGCACCTACCCATCAGAGGAGAGACTATTAGATATCGATCTAACCACATGGAGGAGGATTACAGGAGAGAGCAGGTATACATTATGGGGAGAGTGATACACAGTGAGATGAGGAGTCGCATTATGGTCAGCTGGCACCTACACCCTACAAAGGAGGTTCCATTGGTGAGGCGACTCATGATTGCGATCCTTGCATTAGATATGTGCCCCAATGGGCATGGCACACATATGCACGATGGACTCATCTACGCCATACGAGCTATGGAGAGACACGGGAGAGTATACTCTTGGGGTTGGAGCATGCTTGCGCATCTTTATCACAACCTTGGAGACTATGTATTTGGACAGAGATGTAGCCTCATGACATGCACACTACTACAGGTGTGGATGTTTGAGCATATTACATGCCCTAGACCCAGTGGAGCCGCCATAGAGCTAGTCCCAGAGAAGCCTAGGGTATATGCTTATCCTCTTACTTGTGAGTGGTGATTCGACAATCTCTTCTATTGAAGGTCAAGCATGGATAGATTGATAGTTGGTGAGATCATATGGAGACCTTAACTCAGGATGTCCATGTGGGCAGGGCTATGCAGATAGATGTTCGACATGCAGAGGAACCATCTACTAGAGGGATGATATAGCCACATATTTGTTCCTTTCTACTTCAACCAAGTTTGGCGATAGTTTGGGTTCAAGCAGTGTATTCCTACTGACATGCCTGTATACATCTAACACTCATGAGTGATTTTGAGGCTAGGAGCCATTCCTAGGCCTACGAGTGATGAGATCAACATCACACATTTAGATGGGCCAGATCAGGACATAGCGACAGATTATAAAGATGATTCAGGTCAGCATTGAAGATACATCACATGATAGAGGAGGTCATACCTCAGAGTCATTTTCCTAGTAAACTTCCCTAGAGGGAACCCCAGACCATGGAGTCAGTTAGGTGATAGAGAGGGATCCGATGCATCCGAGGAGGATTCAGATGATCAGGGTGACGACATAGAGGAGTAGGAGGCAGGTGGAGATGAAGGCGATCTTGATACCGAAGAGGGAGATCAGGATGGAGATGATGCTAAGGAGGAGGATGAGGATGAGGAGGACAAGGAAGAGGAGGATGAGGATGAGGATGAGGACAAGGAGGATGAGGATGAAGATGAGGAGGAGGACAAGTCAGGTGCATTTCATCACTCCAGAGAGGATACCAGAGCCCTAGATCCATCGAGTCTTCCATGACGGGCAAAGAGAGGTCCCATAAGGGGTCCTGATCCTGATCCTCATCGGCCTACACCGACTGTACAGAGACAGTACGAGTGGGGAGAGCCCAACGGATCCTAGGCTTAGGCAATTGTTGTCCATGATCCTCACTGGCAAGAGGGAGATCTAGGTAATGTGCCTTGTTATTGATTAGCATATGCATTCTACCTAGTTTAGATTTTATGATATAGAATGTTACTGATGAAAAACTTCTTTTTATCCTGTAGCTAGCATCCAGGAGTGGCATTCTCTGATTCAGAATGCAGTGGCAGAGCTTATTGTGACTGCACACATACAGATACCACACAGATCCCAGAGGAGTGCAGGACGTCATGAGGACCTTTTCTCCCTTATTTGGATGGAGGTGGAGGACCTACGAGACATATTACGACAAATAGAGCATGCTCTATCAGCGGCGCAGACATAGATAGCCACATATTGAGGGATCATGATGGAGAGAGATCGCAAGAGCTCCTCGTAGTCCATATCACGATACACCCCTATGGGGCCACCTGCACGGCCAGATCAGGAGGGGGCATCTAGCCACCATCCTCCTGCTACTAGCCCTAGGGAGAGGAGATGGTTTTGATGTATTGATGTATATATGATGACACTCATGATTATGTTATTTGTAATGCTTAAATTATGTGCACATTGCTTAGATTAGAGGTAACATATTGAGTAATGAGCATGTATATCTAATTTAATTTTCCATGTGATTGATTTCTGAATACTTCATGATTAAATTGACACATATGTGATTTAATTAAATAACTAAGTATTTAATCAAATGCTACTTTGATGATTTAAAAGAAGAATGTATTAAGCCTAAGAACTATATAACTAATGTGATTTAACTAACTCTAATTAAACACAACATGATATAATTCTACTCAACACATAAGAAATTGTATAACATGCTAGCATATATGAAAATGTAAATCCATTACAATTTACATAAAAAGAATCCAAGACAAACAATACAATAATGAAACATGCTTGTCAAGAATGAAGTAATGTAGACCAAACAATATAACATTATTTAATCCTACATACTTTAATGAATATATGCTAACATATTACCCAATTTTGAAGAAAACGATATAGAGAGAAAACAGAAAGAAGACTAGAAAGAAAGAACGAGAGAGAGAGAAAAAAGAACTAGGCATAGTATCTATGAAGATGCATAGCATTTATGGGTTCCTTGAGAGGTGTACCTTCCACATCTACTATCCTGTAAGCACCTGATCCATAGACCTCCATGACGATATTTGGTCCAAGCCAATTAGGACTGAACTTTCCTTTCTCCTCAAGTAAGGCATTCACATTGCGCTGATTCTCATAAAGGACTAAGTCCCCTACTGAGAAGGAATGTTGAATAACCTTATCATTGTATCTCTGTTGCAAAGTTTTATGATACGCTCGAATATGTTCAAGGGCATTTATATGCCGTTCATCGAGCATCTCAATTTGGTGAAGTCTTTTCTCTCTTTAGGAATCATCATCCACTATACCCTTAAGAGAAACTCTCAAAGAAGGAATTAAGGAATTTCTAACTCCAAAGGCATAATGGCATCAACACCATAAAAAAGATTATAAGGGGTACAACCCATAGCAACACGTACACTCATGTGATAGGCCCACAGAGAATAGGTTAATTGAGTATGCCAATCCTGACCATGCTTGTTTACAATCTTTCGAAGAATTTGTTCAATTATCCTATTAGAAGACTTAGCTTGACCATTTGATTGAGGATAGTAAGGTGTAGAAAATTTATGTTGAATGTGATATTTCTCGAGAAACTTCTTCACATCTTTATTTTTGAATGACGTTCCATTATTTGAAACTAAGGCGGAAGGTATCCCAAATCGAGAAATGATGTTTTCCAAAACAAATTGACAAATTACTTTAGCGGTAGTGGATCTAAGAGGAATGACTTCCACCCACTTCGTAAAGTAATCAGTACCAATTATGATGAAAGTATGTCCTTGAGATGAAGGTGGAGATATTTTACCAATGAGAACCAAACGCCATGTGGAAAAGGGCCAAGATGCTACCTGTGATCAAAGCTCTTGGGTAGGGGCACGAATCAAATTGCTATGTTGCTGACACTGATGACATCATTTAACAAACACAAAAGAATCATTTTCCATGGTTTTCCAATAATGTCCCATTCAGAGCAATCTCTGACCTAAAGACCTACCCCCAAAATGCCCCCCACAAGCAACTGAATGCTATTCTTTGAGAGCGATAGGGACCTCAGCCTTGTTTACACATCAAAAGAGAAGACCATTATAACCCCTCCTATAGAGAAAATTAGAAAGGATAATGTATCTAGCAGCCAATTTGCAAACCCTAGCCCTAGTATTCTTATTCGCAGAGTCCAAAAAGGTACCATCACTCAAATATCTTATGACATGCTAGTACCATTCATCAGAATCTATAATGCAACAATATGCCACATCACCAGGGTTATCCTCAATAGCCGGGAAAGTAAGGTTGTGAATAGTGAATTGAAGATCTACCAAGGGGTCCTCTAGAGACACAAGAGAGGCAACACATGCCATCGCATCAGCATGTCGATTATCTTTTTGAGGAATAGGCTCCATGGTATAAGAATTGAATTTTTGTAACAAGGATAAAGCTAGATCTTTATATTGTGATAGTTTGTCTTGTTTAGCTTGATAAACTCCTGTCACTTATCTTATGATTAGTTGAGAATCTCCATAAATATGTAGATTCTTCACACTCAACGCCAAAGCTTCTTTAATTCCAGCTATAAGAGCTTCATATTCAGCAATGTTGTTGGTACATAAGAAATTGAGACAATATGATAAAGGAATAGGCTTCTTTTTAGGAGAAATTAAGACCACCCTTGCCCCCGATCCTGTACGATACCTAGAGCCGTCAAAGTATAGTTCCCAAGTCTCATCAAACTCAATGGAAATAATGTATTCATCAGGAAAGGACTCTGGATTAGGTAGGGAGAAGGGTGAAGGAGAATCAACTAAATGATCAATCAACGCTTGATCCTTTATTGCCTTTTATGAGACAAACTTAAGATCAAACTTGGTCAACATCATAACTCACTTAGCTAAGCGTCCAAAAAGATTGGTTTTGGAGAAAAGATATTTAAGAGGATAAAATTTAATGATAACATGAATCTCAGCATTCAAGAGATAATGCCTCAAATTTTGGGTTGGAAAGACTACAGCAAGGCACTGTCTCTTTATCACAGAATATTGGACTTCGTAATCGAGTAGAGTGTTGCTTATGTAATAAATTGGGTATTCTCTACCATCCTTATCACATTTTTCCAATAAGGTTGCAAGAGCTTGAGGGGAAGTAGCGGTGTATAGAAGAAAAGGCTTAGTAGGATCAGCAGGTTGAAGAATGGGAGGATTGGCCAAATAAGTCTTTAAGTCTTCGAATGCTTGAAGACAATCCTCATTCCATTGGAAAGTGATATTCTTGTTAAGCAATTGTGTGAAAGGAAATGTACGATCTACAAGTTGAGAGACGAAGCTACGAATAGCTTGGATCTCCCCTTCCAGGCTTTTTAGTTGGGAAACCTTATTAGGAGGTGGCATGTTAACAATAACATCTATCTTTTTCGTATCCACCTCAACACCATGATGAGAAACTATGAATCGTAATAGTTTTCCACTATCTACACCAAAAACACTTTTTTGGGGATTCAAATGCATGTTGTACTTATGAATTCTCTCAAAGATTTGATGAAGGATCTTAACATGATTTGTACGGAGGACGGATTTGGCTAAGATATCATCAACGCAATCTTCTAAGGTCTTATGCATATAATCATGGAAAATGAGAGTCATAACACACTGATAGGTTGCGCCTGCGTTTTTTAATCCAAAAGGCTTCACAATCCAACAAAACGTACCCCAAGGAGTAGTGAAAGTAGTTTTATATTGATCTTGGGGATTGATGAAAATTTGATTATATCTCGAGAAACCATCCATAAAGGATAGTAAAGAATGTCCTGCTACCGAATCCACTATCATGTCAATATTCGGGAGGGGAAAATCATCTTTTAAAGAGGCCTTATTCAAATCATGAAAATCAGTACACATCCTAATCTTGTTTTCAGCTTTAGCCACTGCCACAATGTTCAAAATCCATGGGGAATAATTGATAGGACGAATGAATCCAGCATCCAACAATTTTTCAATCTCACCTTTAACAAGTAATGCCACTTTAGGGTGAATCTTTCGAATATTTTGCTTCACAGGTTTAGCATCAGGTTCTAGGACAATGTTACGAGTGACAATCTTAGGATCTACACCAGGCATGTCCGAATATATCCAACCAAAGATCTCAGGGAATTCATGTAACAACTCAGCATATTGTTTTTGTTCTTCTTTGTCAAGACATTTCCCTATCTTTATGATCTTATCTTCAACACAAGGATCCATCTTGATATCAATGGTGTCATTTATTAGGAGATTGCTTTGTTGAGGAGCATCTCTCAATTGAGGAAATTCTTTAACTATCTCATTGTTATTTCTTTCTTTCCCAAAGTAGGCTTACACATTTAAACAATAGTTAAAAATACGATTATGGTGATAACGAGGAAGGTTGTCATAAGCTCCCAATAATTCATCTAAGGAATCATCGATAGAAAAAACATCCAAAGCAAAGACATAAGAAAGGTCAAAGTCAATATAGTCTAGATATTTTAGTGAGAGAGAAGCAAAAATGACATTAACACTAATAGATGGTCTCTTAGAGGCTTTAGTACGCTTGAAAGGATCATAACCAAGCCCAAATGTCATATCACGAAAGTTATTTTCCAAGGGAACTTTAATCCCTTGTTCTTGAGTACCACATCCATTTTCATTATATCCACACCTAGCTAGGATGTGAAAACTAGGACCATAAAGGTTGGTCATTTCCGGAGAAGGAGGATTTTCAAAAAGTGAAGGATCAAAATCCTCTCAACCAGAAACTAAAGATGAAATCTGAGAAGCCAACACAAAGTTATTACTCAATGACCGAGATAAAGTAGATTGCTTTTTAGGTTCTTCTTCTTCTTTCTTCTTTTTGACCTTAGGTTCTCTAGGGGGAATTATGTATTCCCATACAAAAGTAGAATTGAAATCAAAGGATCCCCAATCATCTTTTGCAAGAATCTATTCAGAAGAGAAAGTGTTCTCAATCGTAGAATTAGGTTGAGAAGGTTCTTCCTCAAGAACTTTAGGTCCACTTGAGGAAGCATTAGGGATTGATCTAGATATAGGAGACAGGTTTAATGAACTAGTCACACTAATTGGAGTAGAAACTTTACAAGAATTGTCTAAGATAGCTGGGGAAGAATTGATTGAAGAGGATTTAGAACTTGATGTTTGTAAACAAGCCTGAAATCTCATGTCTCCTAACAAGGCATATGTTGTATTGTTGTGAATGAATTTGATTTTCCTATGCAATGTATAGGGAACAACTTGCATGCTATGAATCCAAGGTCTTCCTAGCAACAAGTTGTATGTCAACTCTCCAAACATAACATGGATAGGAGTAGGTAAAGTAACAAGACCTACCTTAATAGGCTAGGTGATGATACCTAGTGAAGATTTAGCAACATTATCAAAGTCGCAGATAGTGAGAGAATCATACTTGATAAGAGATGTATCAACATTGATCTTATGCAATGGGTTAATGCTACAAACATTAAGGCCAGAACCATTGTCCACTAATGTTCGTCTTATCGCGCTATCACTTATGATAACCACAATCATTAAGGGATCATATTGTTGTTGAATTTCACTAGAAGGCAGCTCTTCTTGTGTAAACACAATCTGAGCCTTAGGTGATGTAAAAGAGTGAATCAAGGAAGTCATATCATTAGATGTCACTATGCGTGGGACATTCAATGTTTTCAAGGCATCTTGTAGCATTCCATGATGAGTCGAGGAAGTTTGAACCAAATCCCAAAGGGATATCTTGGCAGGAGTAGCTTTTAGTTGTTCGACAAGATCATATTCCTTACCAAGTGTTTGTGAAATACGAGGTGCTTGAGGAAGAATGAGTTGAGGATCAGGTAGAGGAGTCAGAACAACTAGATGAGGGTTAGGTTGCCTATTATTTCTCATGTTGTAGGTATGGGAAAATGCATTATAACTCTCCTTAGTAAGTTGTCTAGCATAGCTATAAGGACTCTTAGTGTGATTCCTTCTGTGAACTATAATGATGGGTTTCTTTGGGGTGCTAAAGGAATCATGACCATATCCACCTTGAACCGTGAAAGAGGTTGATTAGGAAGAGGTGAAGTTGGAGAAGGACAAGCACCTTGGACAACAAAAAGAGGTTTTCTATATTCATTCACATTGATCATGTTGATTAACTTTTTAAATGTATTATTCTTGTTTGGAAGTTTAGGTAGACATAAAGTCATCAAGGGAATCATCCAATAAAGCATGGTCAAAGTGATTGAAATATTTATCTTTGAATTCAAAAGGAGACATAACATCATAGAGGAAATCATGGGAATCAACTATGTTGCTAGATCTAGTGGAGGAGTTGATAGGAATATTCCCATGAGAGGGATCATTCAACGTATCTTTCTCATCACCACAAAATGGCATAGTAACAAGGTTGATTAATTTTTGGCAGAATGAGGGTTTAGAAGGCTTAGGGTTCAAAATATCATCTAGAGCTTCATCTAATTCATCCTTACTAAACTCATAATCAACAAAACCGCATACATCATCAAAAGCACGAACTTCTTGCAAATAGAAATTTGACATTTTGAAATGAAAATTGCATGAAACTTTAAACACACAATGCAAGGAAAATGAAAGAAATCTATGTACCTATTTTTTTATGTTTTGAAAGAAAATGAAATAAACTAGATCTAGATCTAACAATGAAATGCAATGAAAATGAAATAAAATAGATCTAGATCTAACAATGCAATGCAATGAAAATGAAATTAGATTCACATTAGGTTCACCAAAGATTTGTAGCCCGGGAAAAAGTGAGACTAAGTATGGAAGCCATAATCCCACTCTCATACACACTCATGGAATACAAAAGAGCCTAGGGAGGTAACGCACATGGGCTACTTCTTATGAGAAAGAGAGAGTCATGGATTACCTCTTAGGTTTTCTACTCCTTTGTTGTAAATGAGAGAGGAATGATGCAAAATGCAATCTAACCTAGAAAGCAAGTAAGCCAACAAATCCTAATATGAGAATGCAGATCAAAGAACAACTGATACACTACTGAAAAGTACAGATCAGAAGGCAAAATCAGATGTGCACCTGTGTCTAAAATCTGAGCAGAAATGTCTAGGACTAGGGTGCCACGCCACTATCCTGATTCTGCAATTCGGGAACTGCAACTGAGCGGAGGGATTCTGAGACCTATGAATTGATGTTATGCCAAGTCCTGCTGATAGAGGGTAGGACTAGGGCGCCATGCCCCTGTCCTTGACAGGGTTTCTGCACTTCTGAAGTTTCTGAGTGATGCAGATGCCTATTTAAGATGTGTACCTGCTTCTTGATTCCTGTTTCTGCACCTGCAATTTGAAAAGGGAAGGTTTGGGGTGGCTATATAGAGTTTTGTCGTAGTCAAACCCCCGTGTTGGTGATTTCCACCTCCACGAATAGCCTATAATGTACTAAAAATGTGTGTGTAAGAACCTTGTGTATATGCAAGATCCTAAGAATGAAAGTAAACAACCTAGAGCAACCCTAAAGAGTAAACCCTGATTGCTTATAATTGACAAAGTACATGCTCTAAATTCATAATGCAAAGTGATCTAAAGCACGAATATGAATCAAAATGAAGCTTATGCAAAGATCTGAAAATAACATGAAACCATACCCAACCCCAAGGGAGAGGTACAAGCCAATTGTCAGTCGGTGATCTCCTATTGTTCTTCTACATCTTCAAAAGCCCCCAATTGATGAAATGATGCTTGATGAATGTTTGATGGATGAATGTTGATTGTTGTTGAAGACTCCAAAGATCTATTCTTTTGCTGCAAAGAAGGCTCTAATACTCCAATAACTTGCTCTTAGATTCTTAGAAGAAGACCCCTTCAAATGAAGAAAGAGAGCTCTTAAGTATGAAACCCTAGATCTTAATTTCATGTTTAGGCCGACCTAGGATTTGAATTTCCTGCTGATATTTTGGGGTTAAGCATTATCATATCATAGGATTGCGCTCCCAAAATTTTGGGGAAAAAGCCACAGACCATGTGCATTCTCGCCATGGTTCGACCAACTTTTCACTGAATTTTTTAGGGCCGTTAGATATGATGATATTAAAGCGCATCCCAAAGTTATAGCTGATTTCAAGATGTTTTGATATGCGAAATCGGTCCTAAATGGTTGAAATAAGACATAATTAAGGTTTGTGATTAAATGATTCATTGGAGGAATAATATGAAAAGGGGCACACTTAGGGTAAAGGGCCCAACTTTCTAATGTGAAATGACCTTAGATTTAATTAAATTAATTGATTAAATGCTTAAAGGGGAATGCAAAATGCAAGATGCAAAACACACTAAGGCGGGTGCTAACCTAAGTGTGAAATTGTACCACCCTAGTAAGGGTGTACAATTTATGACACTATATGGAACAACATTAAAAAAATGAATAATGGTATTTTAAGTGCCATTTCTAGATGACAATGGTTAGAATTGTGATATTAGTAATTAATGTTGTTTGTTTGTAATTACAATGCAATCCCTTAATTATAAATGGTGACATCTATTCAATGAAAGCAAAGATGAAGGAACTATTTTGAACCTGTCAATAAAGCTAGTAGAGGCCACTGCCATAGAGAATAAAAAATATCACATGCCAAAAATCTCAACAAGGATAGAATGCATTGTCAACACTAATTATAGTGAAACTAATATTTGTATTTTGTAACTTAATGACCTATTATTATCAATAGAGAAAGTGATATATGGTAAAATTGCCAAGTAAATCATTTATATCAATAGGAAGGGGTTCATGTTAGAACCACTAATCATGGAATAAGCATAATTGTATATTTACTCGAAATGGTGCAGCCTAATCCAATAAAATCATCATATTGAACTAATATTTGATAGCTACAATTCAAATATATAACAATTAGAATGATCATTCAAGTCAATTAAATTTTGTTCCATGTAAAATTAAAATGAAAATTGATTGTGTATGCATATGTCTACATTAAAATTTAGGCATGACACAAATCAATTAAATTTTATTCCATACAAAAGTAATCATACCAAAGGGTAGAGAAGGTTCTAATTTAAATTGAAGTAGAGAAGATTCTAATGCTTTTCCTCTTGGTCATTTACATTGAACGTACGAATTAATTCTTGGAATCAAATATAGACTATAATAATTTCCACATAAAGTTGATAAAAATTCCTTGATCATCATTGAGGTGGTCTTCTTCAAGCAGGTTTGGTAGTTGCTTGGGACTCTGCCATCCTTTTCCCACGTTCACTACGACTATTCTCTGCAAATTTCAGGGAGGCAATGTGAAGTCCCATCTCCTTCTCCTTCTCAGACCATTCAGAGGCATAGTATTTTTCCTCACTACTATCATACGCAGGTCCACCAAACATCCCTCCCCACTGAGGAAAATACACCATACAAATAGGCACAGTACAACACACTATCATAACTCCCATCAAGGTAATGCCCATTTCTTTTGTATATTTTGAGCTTGTGAAAAACAACAGCTGAGTTAACATTGCTCCAACATTGCCCCCGGCTCCTGTCATCCCAGAGATTATTCCCAACGATCTGCACAAGCCCATATTCTTATTCTTATTGAAAATTCCACAAATAATCATAAAGGATGATAAATTTGAACATAATGTTTAATGTAATAAGCCAAGAAAAAAAGTGGGCATTTTATTTTGACTTTAATAGCATATTTCAAGTTTCAAACAGTTTATCTGGGATCGCACTAATAGATATAAGCATCTTGTGATTTTGACTTGAATGTTACATTTTGAATATATCATAATTTGTATAAATGATACATCTAAAATCACACTATTAAACCTTAGAAAACATTAAAGTAGAACGCAAATTACCATATAAAAAATTGACACATTGAACGCAACGTACCTATTCTGTAAGTCTTTTCAAGAGAGAAAGTCTTTACCTGCGAGAGATAAATGGTATAATGCCAAATGTTGCCCCGCACGCTGCTTGAACAAAAATGGAGAAGAGAATCATGACAGCAATTGAAAGGCTTAGATTTCCTGCTCTGCCCAACCAAATACAGAGAAGACCTCCAGCTGTTTGGAGGATCCACAGTACCCACAACCGCCCTCTCATTCCAAACTTGTGAGCAGTCACATCGGATATAATTCCTCCTAAAGGACGAGATACTATGTTGGCCAGGCCAAATGTTGAAGCTATTATACCAGCTGTGTGGAGCTTGAGATCGAACTTGTCATAGAAATATTCTGCAATTATGTTGTCTATGGTTAACTCCACTCCGAAGCAATACCCATATGTGATGGCAAACATCCATGTCCTGTAATTAGTTACAGCGTACCATACTACCTGGATTTCAGAAGCAGCACTGTTAATTAATTTGTGTAGAGGAAAATAAAATTCTGTAGATCTTAATAATAAAAGTAGCGTATCTGTAAGAGACAAACTATAATAATAGGAGTATTTCACATTTGGGAGGATTATCTAGATGTAGATCATTTGTTATCATGAGAGATGGGTGTGTGTCGATTGTGAGTCATAAAATATGGGTCAATGGGTTTACTCAGATGGGTGTGTGTCGACTGTGAGTCATAAAATATGGGTCAATGGGTTTACTCAGAGACTACAAATTACAATGAATGTTTTACTCTTGTGAACATCACCTAAAATGCAACTAGTGTTAAGTGGATCATTTGTTTTCGTGAGAGATGGGTTTGTGCAAACTATTACTCATGAAATTATGGGTAGATGAGTTTGACTCATAAACTACAAATTTATCAGTGTTTCATCTTTGTGAGCATCACCTAAATGCAATGAGTCTTATGTGGATTATACGTTCTCATAAGAGATGAGTCTGTGTGAACCACTAATCATGAAGATATGTGACAATGAGTTTGACTCAAAATTACAAATATATGAGGTGTTTCACTCTTGTGAGCATCACTTAAATGCACTGAGTGGTAAGTGCATCATTCCTTCTCATGAGAGATAGGTTTGCACAAACCAAGTTACTCATAATAATGTGGGTCAATGAATTTGACTAAAAAACTACAAATTCAGGAATATTTTGCTCTTGAGAATATACCCTACATGCAATGAGTGCCAAGTGGATCATTCATTCTCATGAGAAATGAGTGTGTGAGAACCACTACTCATGAAAATACAGATCAAAAAATTTGAATCAAAAACTAGATAATTGAAACTGTTACTAATATCATAACTTCAAACACTCAAAACTACCTCTTACTGTCTATGACAAACAAAATTAATAAATTTACTTTTGGAAAACTCTTTTGAATCAGAATTCAACTGAATAAAAAAATTTATTATTGCACAAACCAAACGCACTCTGATAATGAATCATATAATGAATCATAGACGAAATAATTTTACATATTAAATAAAATAAAAAAACAAAAAGCTAATAAAATATCAACTTGTGAAGTTGATCATAAACATAGAATCTAAGTAGTTCAGCTAAAGATTGTTGTTATTTTAGAACACCAAAGAAGAAGAAAAACTTAACCTTGGAAAACTCATCCTTTGCTTTTGCTCCAGAGTCACTGAGAAGGGCATAGTTACCATCAGGAAGGTCCTGGCCAAGGGAAAGAACCAGAAGACCCATCAAAACATGCACACATCCGGGCACAAAGAAAGCAATTCGCCAGGCAGTGAAAGGAGTGAAGCCAATATATTCATGTATGATATCAAAAATCAAAGGCATAATAAGCTGAGTGGCACCACCACCAAGATTGCCCCACCCAGCAGCAGCCCCATTGGCCAGACCCACAATCTTGCTATTAAACATGGAGCTCATCCAGAACTGGCAAGAAACAAATGTGGCAAGCGAGAACCCAATAAAAAATCTCACAAGAATGAATCCCAGAGCCGAATTAACAAACGCCATAGAGAAAACAGCAGGTGCTGAGAGCATGATAAGAAAGGCGCAGCCATAACGAGGGCCAAAAATATCACAGACGGCACCCATGCACAGCCTTGAGAATATCGAGCCTGACACAGAGGCAATCGCTGCATTGCCAATATCTTCCTTGGTCAGGTTTAGGTTGTCTCGTATCACAGGAATCAATGGCGCAGCTGCAAATGTTGAAAGAAAGCAAGTGAAAAAGGATAGCCATGAGAGGTGAAATGCTCTCATATGGGGCTTCTGGAATGAATTCAGCTTCAGTTTCTTTGCCTTGTGTTCTGAATCCACAGGAAGGGAAAATTTTGTCTCAGAAGTACCCATGCCATTGATCCCTAAGGTTCCATTAGTCTCCAAGTCAGCCGCCATAGCTTGCAAATTTTGTTCTTTTGTAGTGAGTTTCAGTACAAGTTCCTGGGAGTACAACAACGAGATCAATACTTATTTTCAATCAATCACATTAGAAATCATTTATGATAGATCAAAAATCACAGCTTAGAAATTCACAAGATCAAGAGTTACAATTGGAAGTTGCATACTTGATGATCGTAATATAGAAATTCATGAGATCAAGAGTCACAACTTAGAATTTCACAAGATCAAGAATCACATGGTAGAATTTCATACTTGATGTTCAGATTATAGAAATTCACAAGATCAAGACCCACAACTTATAATTTTAAACTTGATGTTCACAATATAGAAATTCACAAGATTAAGACTCACAACTTAGAAATTCACAAGATCAAGAATCACGACTTGGAATTCTATAGTAGATTCACAGTTCAGAAAATTTACAAGATCAAAAGTCACAACTTAGAATTTCATACATGATGTTCACAACATAGAAATTCACAAGATCAAGAGTCGCAACTTAGAATTTCATACTTGATGTTCACAACTGAAAAATTCGCAAGATGAAGAGTTGAAACTTAGAAATTCACAAGACCAAGAATCACGACTTAGAGTTTCATATTAGATATTCTTTTGAAAACTGAACTTGAATCTCCACAATAGAAACTCAATCTTACTGAACTCCACCTTGAACATAACTTGCAAGTTCTTGGCCATTGGAAACTCTTTTATGGTGCTCCTCTCGGAGGCCATCAATTAATTTGGTAAAACGAGGCTTGAAGGATTGATGGACACTTTTAATTTCCACCGTCCATCTGCTCTTGTTTGGTATGTTAAAACCCAAGAGACGCTCGTTACCAACGATGAACTTATTCACCATTAAGACAATTTTGTCAGTTCTAAGCCCAGCCATCAATTAATGTTATCTGATTCTTTAGAGTGTTCTGATTCATGCACCAAGTTTGATTGATGGGCTCTTTGCAACTAAAGGCTTTGACTTGCTTTCATTAGTAATTCATTGTTTGCAGTTCCGTGCGAAGCATCCAAGGAATCAAACAGTAGCTTGGCTGTTTCCAACCAAATTGCTTTCAAACGCTTGGGAGTGTGAAGGGTTAATGGCTAAAGTGAAAGGTTGAGTCATCATTAATTAGTACATTTCTGAATTGTTAGATGTTGAGTTTAGTGTCTTTAAGTTCTTCAATCTCTTTCAAAGAACATTTTTAAATCCAAATTAATTATTTTTGGATTAACATTGGTATGCCCAATTTATTACTAATCTTTACAATTGTTTTTTTTTTTTAATTTTAAAAACGTTTTGAAACATTTTAATTAAAAAAAATTATGCATATAAAATTATACTTTTTTATTTCTTTCTTTCTTTTTTTAATTAATGAATTTTATAGCAATTCAACAAGATTTATTTCTTGTATTTTCATTTTGTAGATACCTAAAAGTTGCACAATGAATTAAGTGAATTTTATTCATTTAGTTATTCCTAATTCTTCCAATTAATTAAATTAAGATTTAATTAATATCCCTATTTTTCTAATTGACCTTTTAATCAAATTATAGATTTGACTAAATCCCCTTCTTCTATCTAAGCCATTTAATTAAATTCACATTTAATTAAAAATCTCCATTTATCCCCTTTCCCATTTTAATTAAATCTACATTTAATTAAAATCCTCTTTTGCATTTAAAGAAATCAAAATTTGTTTGTAAACCTCCCACTTGCAAAATCCTACAAGTGCAAGTTGCATCCCTTTTGGCTAAATTAAATCATTTTAATCTAACTAAAAATCCTATTTTCCCTCACCCACTTGCATTTTCCTACATCTCCCACTTGCCTCCATAATCATCCTTCTAGAAACCTCCTAATCCCATCCTAATCATGTCTAATCTCCTAATCATGTCATTTCCCTAAATTTGGGGGAGTCACTTCTTCAAATTTGGAAGAAAGTCTTCAAAATGCATTTAAGACTTTATCTATTTCAACAAGATAACTTGTCAAGTCTTCCAAACATGTGAGGCTCTTACATAAACTACTAGTGGTTTTCCTCTTTGGGCAAGTTGGTCTCCAAAGTCTTCAAAAGGCATTTAATGCCTCTGACAAGCCCACACCCCTTACCCTTGATGGTTGTCCCTTTAACCATTTTCCCATGTTGCACAAGAGTTTACCTCTTGGGTAATAGCATGCCTCCCTGGTTAATGACATTATCCAACAAGAGTTTACCTCTTGGGTAATAGCATGCCTCCCTAGTTAATGACATTATCCAATGATGTGACTCCTTGAGGTTATCCCTAATTTCTTTCTTAGCATCCTCTCAAGCCCTCTCAAGGTGACATTTGTCAACTTGGGATTGGATTGAATCTCTCCCATGGATTGATAACTTTCAATCCTAGCCTTGTTGAGATTACTCAATCTTAACCATCCATTTCTCTATTTTGCCTATAAATAGAGCCCATTCCTTCTTCAAATCATCTAATAATCTTGTGCATCTGAATTATAGTCAATTTGCAGGTTAAGGAGCTCATTTTGCCATCTTCAAGCATCCAAGCATTAGCATCAAGCATTCATCTCATAGCATTTAGATTCATTATTAGCTCATCTTTTAGCTTAATTCCACATCTTTCCTAGCATTGCATACTCACATAGCTTAATTAACTCATCTAGTATTATCTTAAATTTCAATTTGGAACTCATCTAGCATATTAATCATCTAGTTTCACATTTCATCTTCATCATCTCATCTTAGCATTTCACTAGGATCTTAGTTGCATCCATTTTGATTCTAGAATCATTCTCACAAATCTTGTTCTCTAGGTTGTCATCCAAGAGATCAAGTGCTCTTCCAAAAGAGGACCACCTTAAATCTTAAGGATATTTAGAGATAGAGGAACATGGGACATGGTTAGAGTTTAGTTTTTCAAGCTAACTTCTTGGTTTTGAATTTTGATTTCTAACCTCTAACATAATGTTTCATGTGTATGTTTGAGATGTTTTCTCCTCTTACAGGTTGATACCACATTTCCGGCATACACATTCTAAACTATTCACCTTCACCATTAGACCAATAGTCTATTGACTCATCTTGACTTTTATAATTATGATGTGCTTGCTAAAAGAAAAAAAGAAAAATAGTTTTTTTGATTTAATTATTTTAAAAGATTAAACACTTTAGTTCTAGGAAATTTAAAATCATACTATATTTCTTTATTAGAATTAAAATATAAAAAAAATATAATCACATATCATACTTAATTCGTATCTTTTTTAGTAGAAGGGGTTAAAAAAGTATTCAAAATTTTAAAAAGTATAAAAAGGTTTTTGAATAACAACAATTGTCACTAAAATTAATAGGATAAAAATTCAAAGAGATTTTCTATAAATCCACCACTTTTAGAAACAAATAGAATACAAAATCCTTTAGTAAAAATGATCAAACCAAACCATTATTGAGGAGTTAAAGAAATTGTGAAGTTTGAGCAAAGGACAAGGACTCTTGGTCTCTGACATTCCATTTGCAATTAACATCATAAGATTGTTTGTTTAAATAATTTGCAATAACATTCCATTCTCTAGGAATTTGATAAAAGAGATGGAACCAAAGTTTCATGAAAGAGTAAGAAACTAATCCACAAAACATTATAAACTCCTAATAGAATCATAGAATCCATCATATGATTTTTCTTCTTCCAACTCAACTTTTAGGCTTTCTCAAAATGCATAGAGATGTCCACACCTCCATTTGGTTATTAGTGTCAAACTCTATGGTAGAAGAGAAAAAAAAGTGCACTAAACTAGCACTATCCTACCCAACTTCCCCAATCCTTGTTGCACTTGGATTATTGCGAACCATCAATATTAATTTTTAATAAATGTAATGAAAAATGAGACGATTTTATTTCTTTATTAACCTTATTAGAAAAGTTGTTTTTTAGGTCAAAATGAGTAGAGAAAACCAAATGACACAGATCTACCTACCTCAAAATCTAAATATTAAAAAGAGCTAAGAATTCATCCACATAACAGTTGGCCACCAATTGTTTTTAATTTCATCCAAAATCTTCTACCAAACATATGAAGTAAGACTCTAATAACCTTGGAAGATTCTATGATTTCTTTCCAACCAAATTGCTAAAGAATAAAGATAGGATCAATAAGAGAAAAGAGGTCTAAGTAGGAGGATGTTCCAAATGAACCTAAAAATTAATAGAGAAGTAACACAAAATAGAGGCTAGTTCTAGATGTGCCATCATAGCCTCCATAAAACCTAAAAAGGGTGGACTAAAAAGATGAAATACACACTTCTCATTAATCCCACAAAGAATACATATGAAAGGAACTTTAAATACTCTCTTTTTATATTGTTCTAAGTAAGAAATTTATTTTGACGAGGGAAATAAATAAAAAATACTTTTAGTACAAAAATAATCATTCCAAATCTTTTACCCGTAAGGTAAATCTAGGCTATGGCTAACTTTTTCAAGTTTTCAGATCCATTACCTAGGAGAATTTGAATAAACCCCTTAGAGTATCATAATCCAAAGAAAGAGCATCTACTTCATTTAGAAAACAATAAGGTTGAAGTACTAGACTATAAGATAGTGTCAATTGATCATCTATATCCCCCTTAGAGGATAGTGAATCATATCCTTTTAATGATAAATGCAAGATTCCTACACTAAGAAGGAATCTTTAAATTATAAAAATTTGGACTAATAAACATCCAAAAAATTACTCAAAAGGAGTAGATGGGAAAGGAGGTGAGAATTGGGGGATGAAAATATCATGAATTCATCCAAAACAAAGGATTCTAGTAGAAGTTAAAATTCAAAAGGTCCCTACTTAACAAGTGACACTCCATTTTTTATAATGTCCCAAATTGTGATCTTTCCTAGTCAAACCCATTCTTGAAACCTCACTAACAACATGTGGTAGATATTTATAACTTACAATTTTGGCTAATAATGGATCTTGTTTAAGAGAATCATCTCTAATAAATTTTAACAAAGTAGGATTTACTATTAAACTCAAAAAGCCTAAGGTTAAGGAGCTACCATTCTATTTAGGCATACAAACCTAATCACAACTAATAAAGATCTCTTTTTAAAATGATAGAATCCCTACCCATTGAAATTTACTATAAAATTAAAACACCATAAATATATAAAATTGAATATCCTATAATGCTAACTTTATGAGGGCAAGACACCCTAGAAAATACAACCCTTAGAAGTTTCAGTGAGAAATACACATTCTAAACCTATCAAGAATCCTCTTCCACTAAAGTTGGTTAGGGAGACCAACTAATAAATTAATACCAAGATAATCGAAATGAAGATAGGTATTTTAAACTACAAGAGAAAAACAATTGTCTATTAAAGGACAAAAGGGGTTTTGAAGATAAATATTTGAGTTATCCTAATTAATTTTCTAACCAAAAGACACCAAAACATATCCAAACTACTCCTAAAATTAATAGACTCCTAGATTTTAGAAAAAATCATTAATGCATTATCATCCATAAATTAAAGATGAGAATGCAAATCAATATCCTTAGCCAATTTCTAATCTTTAATACTTCCATTGAATTTTTAATGATCAAGAAACCTTCCTAAACCCTTAGCCAAAAGAATAAAAAGATAAGGGGAGAGGGAATTAGATTATTGCAACCCTCTAGAAGCCAAAAAGGAGAAGATACGATTCCATTAATGATAGAGAAAGAAGAAAGAACCACAAAAATCATGACCCGCTCAATCCACACTAAATAAAAAACCAAAAGAACATAAGATGTTATGGAGGAAGCACTATATATCCCTATCACAAGCATTTGACATTTTAATCTTGATAAGCATAGATTTTCCTTAAAACATCCTATAAAATTAATGACTTCTAAAGCAATAATTTGATTCCCCTTCACAAAAGACCCCACTTATATGATATTAAATATTTCAAAATGTTATTTTATCTGATCAATAATGATTTGGTAATGATCTTGTAATTATAAAGAGAAATAGAGATAAATATATCAAAAGAGCTAGCATCAACTTGTTATGCCCTACATAACACACCTCAACTTTTCACTTCTTGAGCTAGGGGCCCCCTTTTGTTTTTCCTTGGTTGTGTTTGTTTCCCTATTATTTTATGGTTTTTGTCTTTCTTTGTTTCCTACAGAACTTGATCTCCATAGTGTTCTTTGTTTCGTATGGAACCTGGTCTCTGTAGTGTTCTTTGTTTCAGGTACATAACCTGGTCTCTATAGAATTCTTTGTTTTTGTAGACACCTAAAACTTGCACAACTAATTAAATGAATTTATATTTTTTTAATTACCCTAATCCGCCTATTGACTAAACTAAGGTTTAATCAATATCCCTTTTCTTCTAATCAACCATTAATCAAATTAAGTATTTAATTAATTTCCCATTTCTTCTATCTATGCCATTTTAATTAAATTCAATAGTTAATTAAATATCCTCTTCTAGCCATTTTAATTAAATTCAATAGTTAATTAAATATCCCCTCCTAGCCATTTTAATCAAATTCAACATTTAATTAAGCTCAACCCCTTTCCGTCCAAGGGGTTGAGCTTAATTGGTTAAAACATCGGGTTCTCACTGTGGAGACCCAAGTTCAATTCCTAATAAGGACATCTAAAATGAATTCTAAGCCGTGACTCTTGGCCTTCCATAAAAATGGGGAAGGTCTAGGGTCAATCTAATCAAACATAATAATAATAATAATTCAAAATACCGCGGCTTCGGCCTATTACCTAGCAAAAAAAAATAAAAATCCCCTTTCCATTTTAATTAAATTCAACATTTAATTAAAATTCCCTTTCCCATGGGGTTCACCTCGCAACGTGACGGTAAAGTCATGAACCTGGAATGGGGAGGTCCCATGTTCGACTCACACCACCACAAATGAGTCGACTTAGCCCCAGGCAAGGATGGAGTGATAAGGAGTTCGCGCTTCATGGGTGGAGAGATAAGGAGGAACCGTGATTGGTGGAGTGATAAGGAGGTTTTCGCTCGCGGTTGTGGAGGGACAAGGGAGATGGCCGTTGCCGGAGAGATAAGGAGGAGGAGACGACTACTAATAGAACTAATGCTTAGAGGTGTTAATATATCTCAGATATGTAAGGCGGGGATGAGGCCCCTTGGTCTGCGGCCTCACCTGGTGATTGGACCAGGGTAAAAATCCATGTCACCAATCAAAAAAAACCAAAAAAAACCCCTTTCCCATTTTATTAAATTTACATTTAATTAAAAATCCCTATTTCCCTCACCCCACTTGCATTTTACAACATATAAAAGTTGCATCTCCTTTTGGCTAAAGTAAATCTTTTATTTTATCTAAAAAATCCTATTTTCCTCCACCCACTTGCATTTTCCTACAAATGCAAGTTGCACCACAATTTTAAATAAATAAATTATTTATTTGAAATCCTATTTATCCCCACCCACTTGAAACCTTTAATGGCTTCCCTTTAGTCTTTAAGCCTTTAATGGCTTCCTTCTAGAGTCTTCTCAAACCTTTAATGGTTTCCCTTAAAGTCTTCAAGAATTTAATGCTTTATCCCCCTTTTTCTCATTTAAATACATTAAGATCTATTTAAATAAAATCTAAAATTCACGTTCACATTTAAATAAATTAATATTTATTTAAATATCTATCCAAATGCAAGTTTCATTCATTTTAGTTGAAATAAATCTTTTTATTTTAATTAAAAATTCTTATTTCTCCCACTTTCATTCTCTTACATTTTCCATTAACTTCCTAAGAATTCTTCTAGAATCTCTCAAAACCCTCTTAAATAGTCTAATTCTTCTATCATGGTCACATCCCTAAATTTTGGGGAAGTCACTTCTAATTTTGGAAAAAAGTCTTCTAAGTGCATTTAAAGTTTTATCTTTTCAACAAGCTAACTTCGTTGAGTTCCTCAAATTTGTAGGACTCTCACAAAACTCTTGAAGGTTATCGAACTTCCAACAAGATAACCTCCAAGGTCTCTAAAGATATTTTAATGCTCTTACAAAACTTCACATGTTCAACACATTGAGCTTTGTACAAGATTTTGTCCATTGGACAATATCTTTATTCATTGGATAAAAGCTTTATTCCATGAATTTGTCCACATGGGATTAACCATTAAGTCTTCTAAAGCATTTAATGCCTCCTCCCTCTCCTCTCAAGTAATTTCATGGTGACACTTGTCAACATGGGATTGGGTTGAAAATCTCACATGGATTGATAACTTTCAATCTTGACCCTTCTTAAGCCAATTCAATCTCAACCATCCAATTCTCCAATTCTTCTATAAATAGAGCCCATTTCTCCTTCAATTAATATCCCAATCTTGTGCATCTAAATTATAGTCATTTTGCAGGTTAAGGATCTCATCTTTTCATCTTCAAGCATTCAAGCCATCTTCAAGCATCCATGTCATTTAGCATTGGCATTAGCGTTTTAGCTTCATTTTAGCATATCATCTAGTTAATTGTATATCATCTCATAGTATTTTATACTCATCTTGCATCATCTAATCTTCAATTTGGAATACATTTAACATCTTAATCATCTAGTCTTGCATCTTGCATCCTATCTTCATCCATCATCTCCTCTTAGCTAAGATCTTAGTTGCATCCATTTTGATCTTAGTTTATCACTAAAATCTCATTCTCTAGGTTGTCATCTAAGAGATCAAGTGTTCTTCCAAGTGAGGGCCACCTTGAATCTTGAAGATCTTTAGAGATAGAGGAGAATGAGGTGATTTTGGGAGTTTTAAATCCACTAACTTATTTATGATTTCTAACTCTAATGCAATGCTTCATTGTCGTGTTTGAAGTGTTTTTCTTTTTGTAGGTTGAAGACCACATTTTTGGCATACAAAAGTGTGTATTTGATAGCCTTACCCTAGTATCCTAGTGATGCGAAAAGCTTTTGTTCTAAAGGTTGGGAAACCTCTTAATTGAGTTTATCATTTTCCGCACGAACGGAAGCTTGATTACAAACCATAGAATTAGAAACTTTGAACCGAGTTAGTTGCCATACATTGGCAATATCATAGTGCAAGGGTGGGTAAGAATCCACCCCAAAGATTATTCACCAATATCTCCCAAGATAACTACCCAATTGTGAAGGAATTCACTTTGGGTTAATTTCTGGACAAAGGCAAAAAAATAGAAATAAGTCTTAGCCTAAATCAAGATCAAGATATCATGGCTCTCCAATCTAATCCCATTTTTTATCAAGATCCCACCAATCAAGAATCTTTTGATGATCCCCTAAGATTTTGGTATTCCATCCACGATGATCCCCTTTTATGTCAATAGCAGAGTCCCATTCAAGATCCACCTCCTAAGCAAGAGCATGATATCCCTTCCATCTCCTTCACTAATCTAATTCAAAATCAAGAGAAAAGAACAAACTCAAATGATCCTACTCCAATTCAGGATCAAGATTAAGGAATCCTTTCATCCTCCAAATCCATTTTAGGTCTTTTCATTCCAAAGTCAAACTCTTCATCCTCTAAATCCATTTTAGGTCCTTTCATTCCAAAGTCAAACTCTTCATCCAACAAATCCATTTTAGGTCCTTTCATTCCAAAGTCAAACTCTTCATCCTCCAGATCCATTTTAGGTCCTTTCATTCCAAAGTCAAACTCTGCATCCCTTCCATCCATCTTGGGTCCTTACCTCCCTCCATCCACCAATCCATCACATCAAAGGATCCATAAGAAAGATCAACAAAGACACATATATCTTTGAACTTCTTTCTGTTAGGGGTCCCACAGATACTGAGAGGGGGGGTGAATCAGTATCTGACTGGTATGTAGAATTTCTTAACTTAAAACATGCAGAAAATAATATAACAGTGTACCGGTATGCAAGAAATAATGCAATAAACAAATTCAAGTACATCCACATGAAAAGTACACCATAACACAAGATGTTAACGAGGAAACCCGGTGTGGGAAAAACCTCAGTGGGATTTGTGACCCACAATATTCACTCACTGGCCAATAAGAGAATATTACTTACAATAGGGGCTTGCACATGCAGGAAGGCACATTGCCTAGAGCTCACTGCTCAATGGGAAGTCTCACTGACTTACAATAAGGATTATACAAATCCAATATCTTGTACTGCTTTACAATAGCATCTTCAATGCTTGATTCAGTACCGGTTCCTACTCTGTTCTTTACATATACCCCTTTGACCTATATTTCGCACATTAGGTCTGCCTAATATTTTCCTTAATGCTTCTACTTCACATTCTTCTCACATTCCTCACATTACAAAATGTCTACAATGATCTCTTTTATATATAAGAGTCATTTTACAATTTGCCAAGTCGGCTTACAATAATAAACAAAATATTATATAACAAAAATCCTGTCGGCCTTTGTGCCGGTATACTTCCTTTCTTTTGTGCCGGTGTCAGTGTCCTGAGTGCTAGTGTAGAGTGTGATCTGTTGATGCCGGTATAATGTCTTTGTCGGTGCCATAAGATTGCAAGGTTGCCATCAATGACAAAACCTTCAATCACATACAATGTCTCATTGGAGTGTGCATATGCCAACACTTTCAACCATCTATCTAAACATCTTTCAAAACTATTCTTCAATCATTTCCTTTATCTATTTTGGGTCCTTATGTCCCAAAATTTGATTTTCCTCCATCTCTTCATTAGTTCTTGAGTTGTGTACCAACACTCATCTTGAATAAATTTCCGTCTATCCTCGCACAAATCTTCAAACATTCTATCTATTATCCAACACCTCTTTTATGTCCTTCAATCCCTTTAATTCGATCCTTTGCATAAATTCATCATCTGTGAAATAGGCATTTGTGTCATTTTGTCACATGCTTGCCCATGCTCGAATCTCATGTTCAGTCCTTTTCCTAGATATCTATTCATGAAATGCTTCATAATCTGAGGATGTTCCTCTTTGACATTTTCTTTTGGTTGGGATATACACTTAGTCCAAAAAACAACCACTTATCGTATTTTGGTAGCAATGCATCTTTTGATTACTATATCTCATACACTTAATCAATTGCTCTAAATCATTGTGATCTCTTAGTTAAAAAAATGGCTAGTGAAAAATATAAAATCTTGCTTCAACTCCACTGTAATTATCAAACCCACATAAGTTTCATCACTTACAAGCCAATGCAAGCAAAATAAGAAGAGAAAAAGGCAATGTATCAAAAGCTCAAAAGCACGGGCAATAAAAGAAATATCAAGAAAAGAACAAAATGCAATGAAATGCAATATGAAAATGCTTGGCTATGGGAACATGCAAGTAACTCCATTGGGGCTATGGATGCATGGATGAAAATGGAGCAATATTTGTGAGATCACAATGATAACCTCATCGGGGCTATGGACGCTCGTTGGCAATGAGGCTCTATCCAGGATGCTTTTGAAGTTAGGATAACTCATGTAGCTAGCCATGTTGGATTTTGAAGATTACAATGATCATATGAGCCGGAATGAACCCACTTGCACACACATGGGTAATCAAAGACTAAATACCTTGATCCAATTTGGGATTCTTCTTCCCTTTTGAGTATGCTTCCTAGTCGCCAAATATGTTCAGTTGAATTTTTCTGGAGGTTCTAAGTGTGGGTTGGATCTCTATCTTTGAAAAGTTCAGGAACACTTATTCAGGTGGTGCTAAATACTATGAAAATCTTACATATCACTTCTTTGCAAATGGAAACCTCTATGCTTGGGGGAAAAGTTCATCCACTCTATTCTTCCTATCCATATCTCCCATTATCCTTCCTTCAATATCCATTACCTTTTCTCGATCTTGCTTCACTTTATCCATACCATCTATCCTATCTATTCATTGCTTCCATCATCCAGTGCTATCTATGATCTTGCTTCACCTTATCCATACCCTCTTATCCATACCATCTATCCTAACTATTCATTTCTTCCATCATCTATCACTATCTATGATCTTTTTTTTCCTATCCATGTCCCCTTTTCCATCCTTGATCTTGATCAAAACTAAGGACAAAAAAATGATTTCAAACAAGCTCTTGACATGTCTCCTCATAAGCTACCTCCATCTTTGTCCTATCCATTTCCACCTCAATAGTTCAGTCATCCATTCATAATGTTCCTTGTCTTTCTATAAATTGGGACAACCAAATACATCTTTCTTCTAATCCAAAAAGATCCAAAAATCAGAAATATCTTTAAAAAACTAAAAATTAAAAAAATCAAGAACAAAATTGAAAATCAAAGCATGAATGCATGGCCCATCCATCAAATCAACAACATGAACCATATTGAATCCAAGCTTCATATCGAGACTCAATCAATTAGTCCCATATCGCAAACCAAAACAAGACCCATATCAAAACCAAGAATCATATCAAGAATCAATCAATAACATCATATCAGGACTCATATCGAAAATCAAGTACCATATCAATCAACCAAAGTCCCATGTCGAAATCAAGCAACATATTGAAGTTGTGTATCATATTGCAATCAATGAACCATAACGGAATTATGTTTCATATCAATCATACAAGTATCATATCAAAGATCATTCAATCAATCAAGAATCATATCAAAATCCAGAAACATATCAAAATCAAGCATCATAACACAATCAAGACCCATATCGACAATCAGGACCCATATCTAACCAAGACCCATATCGAATCAGGACTCATATCAAATCACGACCCATATCAAAAATTAGTTTGACCCATATCTACCTTTGAAAAATATTGACACTTGACCCATATTGACAATCAGGATTCATACCAACACGACCTCAGTGGACATGTGGGGCATGTACGGGGTGAAC
Source organism: Cryptomeria japonica (assembly GCF_030272615.1). Classification (NCBI taxonomy): domain Eukaryota; kingdom Viridiplantae; phylum Streptophyta; class Pinopsida; order Cupressales; family Cupressaceae; genus Cryptomeria; species Cryptomeria japonica. Next base: position 143,195,250 of record NC_081412.1, on the reverse strand, counting down.
TCACAAAGCCGGTTCCCACTTTTTGGTACGTCCTGATTTTTGCTGAAATCATACATTTTTTAGAAAATATAATGATTTAAGCTTTAAGAGGTCCCATTTTAAGTAATTAATTGAAGAGAGTTAAATCAAAGGCTCTTACATCAAAATTTATTGGATAAAACCTCTCTACTTCTAAATCATACTTGCAATGGAGTCTCCTTTACATCTATCAAATGCTGATAAAAAACCAATTTTACATTAGCTTTTGTGGGGTCAAATCAATTCATTTAAAAGTTATTTTTTTAAAAGTATTTAGTCCTTATTATAAGCTTTCCAAATAGTATAACTTTTAATATATTTAATTTCATTAATATTATTTTATTTTATTTCTTATGAATGTAGGTTTTTCACCTAACATGATCTTCTTTGTTCAATGCATTGGGAAAAATAGTAAACTAATTCAAAAAAAATCTGAAAAATATCTATGCCCTAGGTATTGATGTCTTCTTTCTAACAAAAAAAAGAAAATTGAATTTTGATATATATAGAACAAGTTATGTGTTCAAACGTACAACTATATCTAAATTATAATTAGTCAAACTTCAAAACATAATAAAATGAAAAATATTCAACATATCACTATCAAACAAATTGCATGCCCTGGGTATTGATGTTACAAACCAAAATTCAAAAGAATTAAGTTTTTATCATTTATAGAAAAAAAATTATGCGTTTCGGGATACACATCACTCTTAAAAAATGTTGTTTGCTGTAAAAAATTACTTTTTGAGGGAGATGGAAAAATCAATAAAATTTTATTCAAACAAATTTGAAAAAATTGTATTTAGAATCTACAAACAAGATGTTAAAAATCACTATTTTATATCATCTTCAAATTCTTAACGGTTTAAAAGTTATAGGTGTCAGAAAGTGAAGTTTTTTTTCAAAATATTCATATAAGTGTCAAAGTTGGTCAAAAAGTGGGAACCAGTATTGTGAGTTCACCCTACACGCTATACCTACATTAGTATTCCTCACTTCTTCATTATTTATTTTTAATAAAAACTCTCAAAGTCTGCATTCAAATTGATCACACGTGTTGTTAATGAATTCATCACTTGAAATATATCAACATCAACATATCTTATATAGGGATAGGTACACTCAAAACCATACATATCAGAAGGGGACGTGTTTGACAAGCCTACCAATAGAATTCATCTGAAGAAATTCTACACTTGAGTCATCCAATGCATGGATCAAGCAAAAAAACAAAAAAGCAAAAAAAAAGCTATCAAAATCATCACTATGGTGAAAACCTGGAAAACAGGTGCCTTGTGACACAAAAAAATAAATAGATTAAAAAAGCAAATTGAAAATCAAATAAAAAAGTGCAATAAAAAAAGTGGTGAAAACCTGGCAATAGGTGCTACTTGTGATAAGGAACTCCTCCATCTATAAGTGCTTGTACATATCTTGGCACCATTTGATCTAATGGCCATCAAAGAACACTTTATCATGCAACATCAATCCTGGACATACTTAGCATAGTTACCATTCTTGATTATCTGAACAGTTATTCGTATCATATCCTGCCATGGCTTGGTGGTCAATGTACATATTCCATATCGTAAGTAGTATCTACAGTGGGGGCAAAGCCCTAACCTTGTTGGGGCCACTTTGCCTTAAGATTTTTCAACAACAAACCAAACACGTAGCAAGGCAACAAAGATCAGAACAACCGACAGTAACCACAACAAAGTAAGAAGGCTAGACATCAAGGAATTGAATTGACTTGAACTGAACAAAAGATCTACTTGCAAGATGTTTTATGTGACAAAAATACATTTCAAATAGCATGCATGTTTACTTGTGGTTTTGATCTTTTGCTTATCATATCTCCTGAGCACCTCCAGGATGTCTCATGACTATAAAAGCAAGGAAGGAATGTGATGTTTTATTTGTCTGGTATATGTGAGTGAAGCCTTTTACCATGCAAATTTGTCCTACAAAGAAATTAGGTGGCATATCATTGAGGACATTTTGGATTTGCATTGGCCTAAGGTTAACTCCTATTTGATCTTGTTTGTTTAAGCAAGCAACACTCAGGTCATCTTGGTTCAATTATACCTCGATGCTTGTGCTATCTTGCACTATCAAAACCCATGTAAGTTATACTCAGGTCATTATGGTTTAATTATACCATGATGCTCGTATCAATTTTCAACATATCAAGGCCTGATGATGAAAACAAAGGAAGCACTGGCAATTTGATCCAAACAGATGGCAACATTTGGGAACGAGAAAGCATTTTAATCTTGCATTAGCTGCATTATTATTGTATATGATGTCAAGCATTCATTGCATTATCATTGTATATCATATCAAGCATTAGCTACATTATCATGTTAATGTGCATATTATATTGTATTTAGTAGCATATTATTTTAATCATTACATTTAATGGCATATCATTGCATTTAGTTACATCATCATATTTCATTCTTACATCCATCACATGCATATCTATCACATCATCATGGAATCTTTCTTCAACTTTATAACTTCATCATTCACCCAATTGTCATTTATCATGTATTATACAGGATGTATCTTTCCTAAAACCAAACATTTTGATCATGTCTTATAGAGGATATATCGTTCCTGAAACCAGATGTTTTGATCATCTTTGTCTTATATGCGAGGTGTCATTCCTAAAAAAGAGACTTGATCTTAGTCTTATCAATTCTATCAATCCAATCAATTTGATCAATCTTATCAATCCAATCAAACCCATGCATATCATCAATCTATTCACTATTCTATCTTTCATATAACATTCTTCTTCTTTCAAGAGATCCTTCATGCCCTTAAGGCACAAAAGATCTCTTGAGGGGGCATCATCATATCAGTTTCATATCGACATTGGTTCTATCATTGAATTTCATATCAACACAATTTTTCATATCTAGGGCATCATATCGACATTTTGGACAAGCACTATCATATCAAAAAAAAAAAATTGACAACAAATCAAGCATTTTTCTTTGAATCAACATGTGGTTACACGTTACTTCAAAAAGGGGCAAAATGTAGACACCTAAAACTTGCACAACTAATTAAATGAATTTATATTTGTTTAATTACCCTAATCCACCTATTGACTAAACTAAGGTTTAATCAATTTCCCTTTTCTTCTAATCAACCATTAATCAAATTAAAGATTTAATTAATTCCCCCTTTCTTCTATCTAAGCCATTTTAATTAAATTCAATAGTTAATTAAATATCCCCTTCTAGCCATTTTAATTAAATTCAACAGTTAATTAAATATCCCCTTCTAGCCATTTAAATCAAATTCAATATTTAATTAAAATTCCCTTTCCATTTTAATTAAATTCAACATTTAATTAAAATCCCCTTTCCCATTTAATTAAATTTACATTTAATGAAAAATCCCTATTTCTCTCACCCCACTTGCATTTTACAACATATGCAAGTTGCATCTCCTTTTGGCTAAAATAAATCTTTTATTTTATCTAAAAAATCATATTTTCCTCCACCCACTTGAATTTTCCTACAAATGCAAGTTGCACCATAATTTTAAATAAATAAATTATTTATTTGAAATCCTATTAATCCCCACCCACTTGAAACTTTTAATGGCTTCCCTTAAAGTCTTCAAGCCTTTAATGGCTTCCTTCTATAGTCTTCTCAAACCTTTAATGGTTTCCCTTAAAGTCTTCATAAGCCTTTAATGGTTTCCCTCAAAGTCTTCAAGCATTTAATGCTTTATCCCCCTTTTTTTCATTTAAATATATTAAGATTTATTTAAATAAAATGCAAAATTCACATTCACATTTAAATAAATTAATATTTATTTAAATATCTATCCAAATGCAAGTTGCATTCATTTTAGTTGAAATAAATCTTTTTATTTTAATTAAAAATTCCTATTTCTCCCACTTGCATTCTCTTACATTTTCCATTAACTTCCTAAGCATTCTTCTAGAACCTCTCAAAACCCACATAATTAGTCTAATTCTTCTATCATGGTCACATCCCTAAATTTTGGGGAAGTCACTTCTAATTTTGGAAGAAAGCCTTCTAAATGCATTTAAAGTTTTATCTTTTCAACAAGCTAACTTTTTTGAGTTCCCTGAATTTGTAGGACTCTCACAAAAGTCTTGAAGGTTATCTAACTTCCAACAAGATAACCTCCAAGGTCTCCAAAGATCTTTTAATGCTCTTACAAAACTTCACATTTTCAACACATTGAGCTTTGCACAAGATTTTTTCCATTGGACAATATCTTTATTCATTGGATAAAAGTTTTATTCCATGAATTTTCCCACATGGGATTAACCATTAAGTCTTCTAAAGCATTTAATGCCTCCTCTCTCTCCTCTCAAGTAATCTCATGGTGACACTTGTCAACATGGGATTGGGTTGAAAATATCACATGGATTGATAACTTTCAATCTTGACCCTCCTTAAGCCAATTCAATCTTGGTCATCCAATTCTCCAATTCTTCTATAAATAGAGCCCATTTCTCCTTCAATTCATATCTCAATCTTGTGAATCTAAATTATAGTCATTTTGCAGGTTAAGGAGCTCATCTTTTCATCTTCAAGCATTGAAGCCATCTTCAAGCATCCAATCCATTTAGCATTAGCATTAGCGTTTAGCTTCATTTTAGCATATAAATTAGTTAATTGCATATCATCTCATAGTATTTTGTACTCATCTAGTTTAATTAACTTATCTAGCATCATATAATCTTTAATTTGGAATACATTTAACATCTTAATCATCTAGTCTTTCTTCTTGCATCCTATCTTCATCCATCATCTCATCTTAGCTAAGATCTTAGTTGCATCCATTTTGATCTTAGCACATCACTAAAATCTCATTCTCTAGGTTGTCATCTAAGAGATCAAGTGCTCTTCCAAGTGAGGGCCACCTTTAATCTTGAAGATCTTTAGAGATAGAGGACAATGAGGCGATTTTGGGAGTTTTAAATCCACTAACTTGTTTATGATTTCTAACTCTAATGCAATGCTTCATTGGTATGTTTGAAGTGTTTTTCTTCTTGCAGGTTGAAGACCACAATTTTGGCATACAATTTCCTACAGAACCTGATTTCCATAGTGTCCTTTGTTTCCTATGGAACCTAGTTTTCATCGCGCCCTTTGTTTCCTATTGAACCTGGTTTATGTAGCATCCATTGTTTCCTATGGAACCTAGTTTCCATAGTGTTCTTTGTTTCCTATGGAACTTGGTTTTTTTAGTGTTCTTTGTTTCCTATGGAACTTGGTTTTTGTAGCATCATTTGTTTCCTATGAAACCTACTCTTAGTATAATTATTTATTTCCTACATAACTTAGTTTTTGTAGTGTCCTTTGTTTCCTATGGAACGTAGTTTTCGTAGTTTTTTTTTTTCCTATGAAACCTTGGTTATTTAGTGTTCCTTTGTTTCCAATTTTGTAGTGTTTTTCTTCTCATCCTTTTGGTCTTTGTCATGTTTTGTGCATTTGTTGTTGTCGTGTTGTCCATTTTCCCTTCTGATTTGTTTGGTAGTTGTAGGTGTATACACATAAAAGTCGCTATGAGCGTATTTTATATTTATTTAATATTCTTCTATTAAATAGTTAATTTGAAAAGATTAATTTATTTAATTCACTTCGTGTATTTCCTTTAAATTTTTTTAATTGAAATATTTTATTAAATTTATCTATTCTATTCCTCTAATTAATTGAATATCTAAATATTTAATATTTGCCTTCAATCATTTAAATATCTAATGTTTAATGATTATTCTTCTATCCTATAGTCTCGAATATTAAATGATTTAATCTATTATCCAACTCACCTTCCATTTCCACTTCATCTTCCCTTTGCCAACTCATCCATCATGTGGCTAAGAAAATTAATATTTCTTAAATATTAATTCATCATTTATCTCAAACCTCCAAATTTAATGAAATATTGTGTACGTACACATATTTCATAACCTCCTATATTCTCTCCAACATCCCTACATCTTAGGAAGGACTTGAGTCCACTTGTCCTCTCATGCCTAAATTTTCTCCAACCATCCTTAGATTCCCCTAGTCAACAACCCAGTCAAGGTGAGATGAGTGACACTTGTCTTCTCCTTCCCTCTTTCTCTCAACCTTCACCTTTTCTCACAACCATCCAAATCTGCAGATCTGATCATGACCGTTGATTTGAGCCACATCATCTTATCCTCTCAAGGTCTATAAAATCAAGAGTTTGAGTTGAGAGAGAGTGAGACTTCAAGTGAATTTACAAGCCAATCATTTGTAAAACTTATGCATCCGTGAGTTTTAATCTTGAAGCAAATAGCATAATCATTTAGCATAGTCATTTAGCATTGCATATCATAGTATCAGTTAACTATCAATTATCAGTCCATTCTTCATATGCCATCTTGGAAGCCATCAGTGCTTGTCTGAGAGCACACCATCTGCAACCAGGAGCAGTGGAGTTAGGACACAATGAGACTTAAACCATGAAGGTAAAAATAATTTTTTATTTTAATATGTATTTTATGTAGTTTCATTGGTTGAATTTGGATTTCCTAGAGCATTTCCTTTGTATTTTGTGAAAATAACTTGTTGCAGGTAGCATTTTGATGATGAAATTCAAGTTGACACATTTTGGTGCCCACCGTGGGGCTCAGGCCTTGAACTCATCTTTCTAATATCCTGTCTTATTTTTGCAAAAAGCAAATTTAATGCATTTGTAATGCAGATTCATGCATGTGTGAATTTTGACAGTGCTTTTGTTTGATAGGTTAGCACATTTGTCCTTCAGGTTAGCGCATCTGTCATGTAGGTTAACACTTTTGTCCAAGAATCCATGCATTTAATCTTCAGGTTAGCGCTTTTGTCCTTTAGGTTAGCATTTTTGTCCTATAGGTTAGCGCATTTGTCAGTTTGGTTAACACTTCTGTTAGAGAATTCTCGCTTCTTAGTCCACAGAGAAACACTTTTGTAGTGCAAGTTAGTGCTTCTACCTTGTAGATTAGTGCTTTTGAGGTGAAAGATGATGAATAATGATGAGCAAAAAATAACCTAACTAGTACTGAGAGGGGAGGGGGGTGAATCAGTACATACATAAACTTCTCTTAAACTTATCAAGTTAAGACAATGCTATCCGAATGTCTTCATTATTGAACTTAACCATGGCAATACCGGTTAAACACAGTAAAATTGAACACGTCAAATGCATTCAATACTTGATAACTACTTCACCCATTAACATATGCATGTGGTATATCAGCAATACCATAACCATTATCTCTACATGCATAATCACTCAAACAAAGAATACTTAACCATCACATGAAAAATGCAGAACTCATGACACAGATTTTTCACGTGGAAACCCAAATGGGAAAAACCACGATGGGGATGAATACCCACAAGCTTGTTTTGAACTCTTTTGAAGCTCTCTCTGTTAGGAGCCTAGTCCGGTTAAAGAGTTTACAATAAGGTTCTGCTAGGAACCGATCCTGTTAAAGATCACCCAGTTAAGGGATGGCTATATACCCTGTTAAAGGTTGAAACCCTGTTAAAGGTTACCTTGCTAGAGGATTTAAAGGACTCTATGAACTTGAGTCACCTGGTTAGAGGTTTTACAATAAGCCTGTTAAAGCTACCCGACAAAGGGATTTTCCTTCTGTTGAAGTGGTTAGAAAAAAATAGGTAAAACTCTGATCTAATAACAACACTATATGCTAAGGCAGATCCTTTTTAGTTCCTCTACTCTGCAATCACACTTTACAATTTTCACTCACTGGTCTGACAAGTATCTCATCACTTGGATACATACACAACTTTTGCCAACAACTTAAAATAAAAAACATCATCGACCTTATAGACAACAATTAGGTCGGTAACATAAACCCTAAACCCTAAGCATCTTAGGTTTACAATTACAAGTGGTCCAATCCTGACCGTCCAAACACTTTTCATAGAATGAAACAATCTTAAACAGATCACAAGTCATTCTGCATTGTCCATTTTTCAATGCACATAGAAATTAGTAACCCATCACGCTTTCTTCTCATACCACTAAGAAGAATGTTCATTCCTGAGGTAGACATTTAATGCAGTTGATCTCCATATGCAAGATCTTCAAGGAAATCCTTCATGTGCACAAAAATGACGTGGCATATCGATCTCATCCTCATCTCTTAGCTAACTCATCACAAAATACCATTGGTTGCATCGCACAAGCAAGATTGCCAAACCAGAAACCCCAGAGCTGAGACTACCAACCGGTAGTGACACTTAGTGAGACCCTAACACCGGTTCACTACATCTCTTCATACTAGTTGACCAATCTTGATCATTAATAACAACTTCTTCCAATCTTCATATCGGTTGACCTACACTTATTGACATCAATGACAACATATATTATTATCATATTATCATACCGGTTCATCAAATGCCAACAATCTCCCCCTTTGGCGTTGATGGCAATACTCAGTGTAGCATTGCAACTAAAAACATCATGGACCATTGCATCTAAAATATTTGTATCAGATATCATACATCAAATATATTCTCCCCTATCACACATATTCTCCCCCTTTGACAACAATGCCAAAGTGGAGGCACAAGCTCCCATACTCTACTATCTTGCTCCCCCTATGGAGTAGCATCCTTCAACACATCAATCCTGAAATATTTGACACTGTAATACCTGATTGATGTGGAGCACACATCTTTATTTTACTTCATGAAGGGGAAAAACCCCTAATTCGCCTCTCAAATAGGTAAATGTAGTCTTCGGTAAGGGCTTAGTGAATATGTCTGCTAGCTGCTCCTTATTGGAAACATGTTGTAATACAAACTCTATGTTTTGAACCTTCTCTCTCAATAAATGTTACTTGATCTTAATGTGCTTAGTTCTAGCATGCAATACTAGATTCTTGGAAATATTGATTGCCCTAGTATTATCACAAAATATACTCACTGGTTAAAATATAGGTACTTTGAAACCATCCAATACATGTTTCATCTAGATTGCCTGATTGTAGTTCATAAATGCTGCCACATACTCCGCTTCAAATGTAGACTGAGAAATATAGCTCTGCTTTTTGCTTGTCCAGGAGACTAGTCTTCCACCAAGAAAGAACGCTCCACTAGTTGTGCTCTTCTGGTTGTCCATATTACCTGCCCAATCTGCATCGGTAAATACCTTGAGATTAAAATCACCATTGTATGGATACCACAATCTATAGTCAATAGTCCCTTTCAAGTATCTAAGAATCCTCTTGACTGCTACCAAGTGGGATTCTCTTGGACTTTTTCTGAAAATGAGCTACTATGCCCACTGCATGAGCAATATCTGGTCTGCTGTGCACCACATAGTGCAGCTTACCGATCATTGATCGGTACTCCTTCTCATTCACTAACATTGAATCATCTTCCTTAGTTAGTTTACAGTCGGTCACCATTGGTGTACCAACCGGTTTTCTCTCCTCCATTCCAAAGGTCTTCAATACCTCTTTGACATACTTGGACTGGGTAATAAAGATACCGTCTTTCATTTGCTAAATCTGTAAACCAATGAAGAAATTTATCTCTCCAATCAGAGACATGTCAAACTCTTTCTTTATTTCATCTACAAAAGCATGACTCATTTCATCATCTCCTCCAAAGATTATGTCATCTACAAATACTTCAAAGATCAGAATCTGATCACCTTCAGTTTTCAGGTAGATGTTGCTATCCTCACTTGTTCTCTAAAATCCTATTTTCACAAGATGAGAGTGTAAACATTCATACCATGCCCTTGGTGCTTGTTTCAATCCATATAGAGCTTTGTGTAATCTACACACCATGTTACTATCTTCTGATAAGGCAAACCCATCCAGTTGCTCAATATACACTTCCTCTTCTAGGATTCCATTTAAGAATGCAGACTTCACATCCATCTAATAAACCTTAAATCCCTTGAATGTTGCAAATGCAAGTAGCATTCAGACACCTTCCAGTCTAGCCACAGGAGAAAAGGTTTCTCCATAGTCTTCTCCCTTTTCCTGAGCATATCCCTTGCATACAAGTCTTGCCTTGTTCCTCACAATTGTGCCTTCTTCATTTAGCTTATTCCTGAAGACCCATTTGGTACCTATGACATTGTTATGTTCTAGTCTGGGTACCAAGGACCATGTTGCATTCTTTTCTATTTGGTCTAGCTCCTCTTCCATTGCCTTAATCCAGTCTTCATCTGTAAGTTCTTCTCTGGAAGTTTTGGGCTCCAATTCAGAAATCATGCAAGAGTTTTCTTTCACCTTTATTCTTGTGAGTATCTCTGCATCTTTATCTCCTATGATCTGCTTTAGATCATGATGTAATTTCACATATCTAGGAATGACTCTAGCTGGTTCTACTAGCTTTTCCTCTTCTTCTTCATTTACTTCTTCTTCTTCACCTACTACAACTTCTACCGGTACAGGAACACTGAGATCTTTACTTGTTTTTTTCTTAACTGGTTCCCAGAAGGCTATACCTGATCCATCTTCCACTTCCTCACTATAGGTTTCCTCATGCTCATCAAGGGATTCATCAACCCTGACATTGATACTCTCAACAATTTTCTGTGTTATATTGTTGTAGCACTTGAGAGATTTGCTCTTGGTGGAATATCCCAAAAATATTCCTTCATCACATTTAGCATCAAACTTGCTCAGATGCTCACCTCTTGATGTAACACTTACCACCAAATACTTTGAAATAACTCACAGTGGGAGTCTTTCGGATCCAATACTCATAAGGGGTTTTAAATCTACCTTTCTTGATGAGTACTTGATTCATAGGATAGACTACAGTGCTCACCGCTTCTCTCCAAAAAGTGTGAGCAACCTTTCCTTGGATCAACATTGTTTTGGCCGCTTCAACTATAGTCTTGTTATTCCATTCCACTAGGCCATTATGTTGTGGTGTTCTTGGGGCAAAAACCTACCTCTTGATACCGCTATCTTCACAGTACTTGTTGAATTCATTAGAAGTGAATTCACCCCCTTGATCAGTTCTTAGGCATTTTATCTTTTGACCCCTTTCCTTCTCTACTAATTCTCTAAAGGCTTTGAACTTTCCAAATGCCTCAGACTTGTCTTCCTAGAATGTGACCCACATCATTCTTGAGCAGTCATCAGTAATAATCATGAAATACCTATCTCCTTGAATACTTCTACTTTTCATAGGACCACACAAATCAGTATGCACAAGATCAAGTAAGTTTTCTGCTGAAAAAGACTTACCTTTGAAAGTTGAGGAAGACATCTTCCCAAGTTGTCATTCTCTGCATAGAGAATTCTTCGGTTTGTTCAGCAAAGGAAATCCTCTTACTACCTTGATCTTACTAGACTTTACAATATTATCAAAGTTCATATGATAAAGTCTCCTATGCCATATCCAACTATCATCAAACTTCGCCATCAGACACTGACTAATCTTGGCATTCAACTGAAACAAGTTACCTCTGGTTTGCTTACCAGTGGCAATAAGTTCACCACTCTTTCCAATTATACTGCAGACTCCACGTTTGAACTCTAGAATGAGTCATTTGTCATTTAGTTGAGCAACATTCAACAGGTTATGCTTAAGACCTTCTACCCAGTAGACATCATCCTCACTGCTCTTTCCATTCAGTGAGATGGATCCTTTTCCTTATACCAAGCAAGGTGCATCATTGCCAAATCTGACAATACCTCCATCATATTCTTCTAGAGATAGAAACTTTTTCCGATCACCAGTCATTTGGTGAGAACAACCACTATCAATAATCCACTCATTAGAGTTGTCAATGTGAGAGACAAGTGCTTTCTTGTCAAACACTTCTTCCTTTATAGCTACAAACACTATGTCCTCATTCTCTTCATCCTTAGATTCTTCATCAGTAACACCTGCATCCACTATAACAAGACAATTTATTCTATTTCCTCCTTTATACTTTCTAAACCTCTCCGGTTTATCCTTATTATCATTGTTAGGACAGTTAATAGCTATATGTCCTATCTTATTGTAAGAATTTTTTTTTAAAGGAAGCTTACCTTTGTATTTTCCAGTGCCTTTTGGAATTCTCTTGGCAAGAAGAGCTTCAAAATCCATCAAAATATCTTCATTATCCATACCTCTGCTTTGCATGGATGCATAACTGGTACTTACTTCTTTTCCTTTTCTGGTTGGTGCAACAGATGCTCTAAAAGCTGACTCAGTCTTCTAAACATTGCCATCATAGCTATTCAACTCATATGCAGTCAACTTTACAATGATAGAGTCTAAGGATACCTTGGTTTTTTCAATAGACCTTAGTTCCTGAATAGCAACAACTCTGATTGTATAGATCGGTAACAATGATCTCAAAACTTTATTGACAATGGTGGCATCATCAATTGTTCCACCAATGCTCTTGATATCTCCAACAACAGTCTTGATCCTTATGTCATATTTCTGAATGGTTTCACCTTCAACCATCCTCATGTCTTCAAATTTTCCTCTAAGGCTCTCTTCCTTAGCTTGTTTGACATACTCATCACCACCATAAATAGTTTCCAATGTGTCTCATACATCTTTAGGAGTGTCCTTATCTTGTACATCAATGAACTTAATATTAGACAAACTGATAATAAGGGTTTCCATGACTTGCTCATTTTCTTGAATCTCTCTTTTTTGATCATCGGTTAGAGTGTCAGTGGGGATTACATAGGCATTCTGAACATAGCTCCAGCATTCAACACCCAAACTCTTGATATAGATCTTCATTCTGTCCTTCCATATTTTGAAGTTATCTCTATTTAACTTAGGACCTTCCCTCTTCATCATTAAGGCATGATCTTTTACATCAAGCGGTTAAGATTATATCACCAAGGACTTGGAGTCGCTCTGATACCAATTGATGAATAATGATGAACAACAAATACCCTAACTGGTACTGAGAGGGGGGGGTGAATTAGTACATACAAAAACTTCTCCTAAACTTATCAAGTTAAGACAATGCTAATCGGTTGTCTTCAATATTGAACTTAACCATGGCAATATTGGTTAAACACAGTAGGACTTCAGACACCATAAACTAGTAAAACTGAACACTTCAAAAGAATTCAATACTTGATAACTACTTCACCCATTAACATATGCATGTGGTATATCAACAATACCATAACCATTAGCTCTGCATGCATAATCACTCAAACAAAGAATACTTAATCATCACATGAAAAATGCACAACTCATGAGACATAGATTTTTCATGTGGAACCCCAAATGGGAAAAACCACAGTGGGGATGAATACCTACAAGCTTGTTTTGAACTCTTTTGAAGCTCGCTCTGTTAGGAGCCTAGTCCGGTTAAAGACTTTACAATAAGGTTCTGCTAGGAACCGATCCTGTTAGAGATCACCCTATTAAGGGATGGCTATATACCATATTAAATGTTGAAACCCTATTAAAGGATACCTTGCTAGAGGATTTAAAGAACTCAATGAACTTGAGTCACCTAGTTAGAGGTTTTACAATATTCCTGTTAAAGCTACCCAGCAAAGGGATTTTCTTTTTGTTGAAATGATTAGAAGACAATAGGTAAAACTCTAATTTGATAACAACACTATATGCTAAGCTAGATCCTTTTTAGTTCCTGTACTCTGCAATCACACTCTACAGTTTTCACTCACTAGTCTGGCAAGTATCTCATCACTTGGATACATACGCAACTTTTGCTAACAACTTACAATAACAAACATCATCGACCTTATAGACAACAATTACGTTGGTAACATAAACCCTAAACCCTAAGCATCTTAGGTTTAAAATTACAAGTGGTCCAATCCTAACCGTCCAAACACTTTTCATAGAATGAAATAGTCTTAAACAGATCACAAGTCATTCTGCATTGTCCATTTTTCACCACACATAGAAATCAGTAACCCATCACACTTTCTTCTCATACCGCTAAGAAGAATGTTCATTCCTGAGGTAGATATTTAATGCAATCGATCTTCATATGCAAGATCTTCAAGGAAATCCTTCATGTGCACAAAACTGACATGGCATCTCGATCTCATCCTCATCTCTTAGCTAACTCATCACATAATACCATTGGTTGCATCGCACAAGCAAGATTGCCAAACCGAAAACCCTAGAGTTGAGACTACCAACCAGGTAGTCACACTTAAGGAGACCTTGACACTAGTTCACTACATCTCTTCATACTGGTTGACCAATCTTGATCATTAATAACAACTTCTTCCAATCTTCACACCGGTTGACCTACACTTATTGACATCAATGACAACATATATTATTTTCATATTATCATAGTGATTCATCAAATGCCAACAAAAGATAGCACACTAGAACAATGCTTTTATTTGCATTTGACAAAATTTCCTTGCAGGTTTGAATGTCCAAGAGCTTAAATTTTTCAAACTACTGACATGCATGTGCAGGATTGTGTTTAAAGCAAATTTTATGCATTTCCTCACTTAGTTAATTAAGAGCTCTATTTTGGAAAGTAACACCATGTTTTTCTCATTTAGTTTAACTAAGGGGATAAATTGACAACATGCAACTTGCATTTTGAGTGACTTCTTTAAAATTGTTGCACATAGACTTTAAAAGGTTAAAATAAACTTATGTTTTCCATACTTGATGAAGTAGTAGGTAAGTATGCTCTCACCATCATACAGTGATCAGAAAACCAAACCTACTTTCTTTTATGTATAACCTATAGAGGGCCTACCTTCCCAAGTTTCCTTGAGGGGGCCAATGAGAGGGGAATGACCCAAAGTGGAAATGGGCTAATACCAAGTCCTTCCAATCCACTCTAAATAAATCGTGTTTGTGATGAAAGTCCCAAACAACATGTGCTGATAAGTTCATACTGACACTATGTTTCCCCATAAACCCTATGGAGTATAACCTCTATAGGCTGGGAACCTTCCATATTTATAGAGCTAAAAGTGCCGCATGTATGGCCACATGACTAGAAGCCCTTACTAAAAACCACTTGTACTAGTTGCCAAAATCCTTCTAGTTGTTGGTGCAAGAGGTCGGACCTCTGAAGTGGCTCACACACATACAGTTCTTAGCAGAGATATAAAGTTTTCCATGTGGAGTTTTCATGGAAACTGATGCTTGGCTTCCCCGAAGAAGTGAGTGCTGAGGGTGGAGCCTGTGGGGTCAAGCATCTAAATATCCACTTTGAATAGCGTAGCCTCGGGGGAAAGCCCATGTGAGATTCAACAATTATTGCCTTAGCCTACCATAAGATTTGTACTTGCTTATGCATTTTGTTTCTTAAACATTGTGTCTTCTATGTTTGTAAAATGTTCCAAATGATTATGTGTGGGAGAAAAAGTGACACTAAGCAAACATGCCCTAATCTCACTTTCAACCACACACTTGTGGAATACGAAAGAGCCTAGAGGTATCACACAATTGGCTACTTCTTCTTGTGAAAGAGAGAGCCACGGGCTACCTATTAGGATTTCTATTCCTTTGTTGTAATTGAAAGATAAAATGATACAAGTTCAATTCCTAATCCCAAAGTGCAAGTATGAACTAATAACAAGATTGCAGAATTGAACTTAAACAATGGAAAGCTGTAAACACAAGGACAAGACAAGAATGTAAATGCATACCCGGAGTTAAAATCTGACTGAAAATGTTCGGGACAGGGGCGCGGGCGCCACTGTCCTAATTCTGCCCCTGAAACTGCTCTGGAAACTACTGTTTTGCACTCTGGAAAAGCTATCAAAAATGTGAAAATGCTGTCTGTCAGGAGGACCAGGGCGCCCAGCGCCCCTGTCCCAGGGACCAGGGTGCCCAGCGCCCCTGTCCTGGCAGGACCAAGGTGCCCCACGCCCCTGTCCTGGTCTTTTGCTTTGAGATTTGGTGTGTTGTTTGGTCTCCGTCTGCTTCTTCCGGATCTATAACTTGCGGCGTCGTCCGAGTCCTGAAACCTACACTTATATCTGAAAAGGTGTTTGGGCGGCTATATAGGGTTTTGCCTTAGTCAAACCCCCACTTCGGTGATTTCCACCTCCACGAATAGCCAAGTTGTATTGTAAAATGTATTGTGTGTGCAGACCTAGTGTGTGTGCAAGGTCCTTAAATGCAAGAAAGCAAACTAGAGCAACCTAGAAAGTAAACCCTAATTGCTTGTAAATGATAACGTAAATTCTCTAAATCAAGATGTAAAGTAATCTAAAGCACGAATAAAGGATATATTGAAGCTTATGCAAAGACATGAAAACAACATGAAATCATACCCAACCCTCAAGGGAGGAGTACAAGCCAATCTTCAGTCGGTAATCTCCTATTGTTCTTCAATGTCTCCCAAGCCCTAAATGAATGAAATTGATGAATGCTTGATGGATGGATGTTGAATATTATTGAAGTCTTCAAAGATCTACTCTTTCGCTGCATAGAAGGTCCTCGAAAGCCAAAATTCGGATCCTTTCAAATGAAGAAAGAGAGCTCTTATATATGAAACCCTAGGTCTTAATTTCAACTTTTGGCCGACCTAGAGATTGAATCTCCCGCCAATTTCTTGGGGTTAAGCTTTATTTTATGATTGGATCGCGCTCCTAAAATTTCGGGAAAAATGTCCGGGACCATGTTGCACTCCGGGCGCCATGGTCCCGACAACTTTTCACCAAATTTTTAGGGCCATCGGATATGATGATTTTAGAGCGAATCCCGAAGTTACAGCTGATTTCGAGATGTTATGACCCCCGAAATCAAGCCCCCAAGTTCAAAATAGGACCTAATTAGGGTTTTTGATTAAATGATGTATAGGAGGAATAAAATGAAAAGGGCGCACTTTAATGAAAGGGCCCAACTTTATGATATGGGAGATGATAAAATAGAACCTTAGACCTAATTAATTTAATTAATTAAGTGCTAAAGGGGAAATGTAATGCAAAATGCAAAATGCGCCAAGGCGGGTGCTAAACTAGGTGTGAAATTGTACCACCCTAGCAAGTGCATACAATTTACGATGCTACATTTAGCCCCCACTTTAGCGGTCATATGAACACTACGTGCATATGCAAGCTAAAGTACAGAAAAGTAAACATTATTTGAAAAAGGATATATCCATAAGTCTGTCGAACGAAGCCCCCAGCGGCATCTGCAGTACATAGTTAGGAACCGCACCCTACAAAACCACATGTTAGATCACAAAATCACCTAATGCTTACTAAGGAAGGTGATGAAAATTTGAGGGTAGCTATATGCCCCCCCTATTTCGGCTTGCTAATTTTAGTGAGTTGAAACAGGGTATCATGTTTACCACTTCGAATTGTTAAAGAATATTGATGGCAAATGCTCACAAGAAGATTTGATATGAGATCAAAAACTAATGGAGAGTCATTTTGTAAGAAAGAGGACTAAATCTCAATTCCAGCACAACAAAGAGTGTGAGGATTTGAGAGTTCTCTAACACAAGATGAAGGATGTAAATGGAAACAAAATGCAAAGAGAAGAAAAGAAAGGAAAAAAAGCATGAATACACACATTGGTGATCCATGAGAAGAATAGTGAGAGAGAAAAACACGGACTTCTCGCCCCTAGATCTTGTCTAGGTGATCCATGTGAAAAAGGACATGGAAAACTAGCCCCTAGAGTCTGTCTAGGTGATCCATGTAAGGGAGGAGAGTGAGAAAGTCTAGCCTTATGCCGCTAGTTCCACTCAACCTCGTGCATGTGTGTGTAAGTGAGGTTAGAAGCATCTCATAGGAGTCTATGCCCGAGTATGCTACAACCTGTATATGTATAGTACAAAAGCGTGACATCTCTCTCTAAGAGTCTGTGCTCTGGTTCCGAGAATAATCACCTTGTATAAAAGAAAAATGGAGACATCTCGCTCTAAGAGTCTGTGCTCTGGTTCCGAGAATGACCCATTGCTCAAAAAGTGTAATGTTAATGTCATAAGTAAAGTAGAACAAGGATACCTACCTTTATTACAAAAGAAGATACCCAAAAAAATGCAACAATGTCATAGATCCAAGCAAGAGAGTTTTGCACTCTTTAAGCAAGGATAAGATAGTTGAAAAGGGATATCTTGTAATAAGTGTAAAGGAGATCCTTAGAGGAGAAGAGATCTTTGTACAAAAGACACCTATCCCTGAGAGAAATTTTCTTAGACAAATATAACATCTTATAGAATAAGACAAAGAAGAGAATAAGAATGCAATACTTCCTTCTTTTGCAAGGTGAAAATGATTATTAATGAAGGATGACGCTCTTTTTAACCCAATTGGGAGAGTGAATTCATTATGGATGTATTTTACCAAGTGCAAAAGAGGTTGTAGTCAAGGACTTGCACCTCTTGTAAGAGAGAATCCTTGAACAAACAACAACAAATGCATACAAGGAATAACATCAAGCAATAAAGTTCACACCATCCATAAAATAGGAAAAAGTGGATCCTTAGATAAAAATAAGGAAAGATCATTGCCTCCCAAGGATAAGGTCAATGAGAAGGACTTACGCAATCTTCCAGGGAGAGATTTAGACATAAGCAAAAGAAGAGATGTATGAAATCACTCTTGTCCCCATAGGAACAAGAAAATTAGGCTATTATGTTGCTTCAAAAATATGATTGCACTTGAAATTGTACCATCATGAATGACAATGGGCCCCCAGTATATGAGCTACCAATGTCACATAATGATGAGCAACATAACAGCCATTAATGTTATTTAAAGACATGATAGATTGAATGAGGTATTTGAATATGACATGCTAAATGCTCAACTATAAGTGAGATCAAAAACATGTATAAAATTATAAAAATTGAAGACGAAAAGTCACAAGAAATCTTAGAAGAGAGATGAGTGTAATTTATTAGAGCCTTATCCCTAGAGGAAAGGACTTTATGATGAATAGGAGATAAAGATTCATAAGTGGATTTAGAAATTTGAGGGGATTCATAAAGAGATTTGTTCATTGCCAAGATTTCCTTATGAGAGGAATAAGAGTCGATAGAAGTAGAAGATGATTTAGTTGAAGTGAGATCATAATCACTACTAAATATAGCATTCACATTGAGAGATGGTCTTTTAGATGCTTTGGTACGTTTGCAGGGATTATAGCCAAGTCCAAAGGCATAATTGTGAAAATTAGTCTCTAGAGGAACTTTTATCCCTTGTTCATGAGCACCACAACCATTTCCATGATACCCATGCTTAGCAAAAATGCAAAAACCATGACCATAATGATCAGCCATTTCAGGAAGAGAAGGTGGTTTTTCATAAGACAAAGAATCAAATCCTTCAGAATTAGAAGTGTGAGGAGAAGAAGTTTGAGAAGCGGCCACAAAATTATTGCTCATAGGTTCAAGTAAGACTGATTGATCTCTAGTTTCTTCCTTCTTTTTACCTTTAAGATCTCTAGGAGGAACCCTATATTCACCTACAAAGGTGGGATTAAAATCAAGGGATCCCCAATCGTCTTCTGCGAGAACCTTCTCAGGATCAAAAGCCTTTTCATGTGTAGACTCAAGTTGAGAAGGATCTTCTTCAGGAGCTTCAGACTCATCCAAAGAATTTTGATTATTAGAGGGTGATGATTCATCCATAGGTATCTTGTTCAAAGAGTCATTACTAGAAGAGGAAGGCTTAGATGTTTGCAAACAAGCTTGAAGATTAGTGTCACCTATCAAGGTATATGTCTTATTGTTATAAATTAATTTAACTTGTCTATGCAATGTAGAGGGGACAACTTGCATACTGTGAATCCAAGGCCTCCCTAATAACAAGTTGTATGTTAGATTTCCCAACATAACATGGATAGGAGTAGGCAAAGTAACAGGTCCCACTGTGACAGGTAAGGTGATAATACCTAATGAAGACTTAGCAACATTATCAAAGCCTCAAATGGGACGAGAGTCAGGCTCAATAAGGGATGTATCCACATTCATCTTATGCAATAGATTGATGCTACACACATTAAGGCCATAACCATTATCTACCAGTGTTCGTCTTATAGCAGTGTCATTTATGATAACCACAATCATCAAGGGAGCATATTGATGTTGAATTTCACTAGTAGGCAACTCATCTTGGGTAAACACAATTTGAGCTTTAGGATTCATCACAGAGTTAACCAAAGACACTATATTACTAGATGTATTAGGTGGAGGAACATTCAAATCTTTCAAGGCATCTTGTAACATCCCATGATGAGCGGAAGAAGTTTGGATCAAATCCCAAAGGGATATCTTAGCAGGGGTAGCTTTAAGTTGTTCTATGAGATCATATTCCTTACCAAGAACTTGTGAAATACGTGGAGCTTGAGGAAGAATAGGTTGGGAAGGAGGAAGTGAAGTTGGGATAACTGGAGGAGGATTAGGTTGCCTATTGTTTCTAGTACTATAAGTATGGGCAACCGCATGATAACTCTCTCTAGTCAATTGCTTAGCATACTCATAAGGGCTCTTAGAAGAATAACCTCCTTGCACAGTAATAATAGGTTTCTTAGGAGTGCAAAAAGAATCATTAGCATAACCACCTTGAACCACTAAGATAGGCTTATTTAAAGGTTGAGAAATTTGAGAAGGACAAGCACCTTGGACAGTGAAGAGAGGTTTGTTAGGTGTCTCATTCACATGTATCAAATTGATTGAGGATGGTTTAGAAGAATGAACAAAAGTGTTGGGAGAATTATTGATAGTCTTCTCTTGCACTAAAATCTTATCACAGATCAAATCAATTTTAGGAGAGAGACAAGGGATAGGCATTGATGTTCTAGTAGGAAGAGTAATACTAGGAAAGGTCATATCATCCTTTATCATCACAGGATCTACATGGGGAATAAACTCTCTAGGAGAAGGATCAACACTACTCTCTAAAGTCTCACTTTTGAGAGGGAGATCTTTGAAAGAAATTTTAACCATCTTGCTTTGAACTAGGGTTTCCTTATGAGTAGAACCAAGTTGAGGAGAGGGAGATGCTTTATTTTTAGAGGGAGAATAATTGAGATTCAAGGAAGGAGAGAAACTATCAAGGGAGTTTCCAATCTTGATTTCATCCCCTTTGGCTAGGGGTAGAGAATAATCTATACCTTCTTCTAATGGTTCATCCCAAATAGTGAGGTTGTTGAAAGGAATGTTTGAAGTGTTGCCAATTTTGGGAGAGGAGATAACATTGTTTATTAATTCCTCATCCTTAGTAGGGAGAGCATCAATAGATGTGTTAAACTCATCCTCTTTCCTCAAAATATGTTCAATAGGGGAGAGAGAATTAAGGAAATTGCTTATTATTTCATCTTCTTTCTCTAAGGGATGCTTATGGGTAAGACCAACTTTAGGAGAAGGGTAAGCATTTACCATTAATTCATCATCTCTAGTGGGAATTTTGTTGGAAAAGGAAAGGCCATCACTAGGAAATGTAGGGATAATGTCATCTTCTTGCACAAAAGGATCCTCATGAAGGGAGTGTTTTTTAGGAGACACAAAGGCATCAAGGGCATCATTCAACAAAGCATGATCATATCTATTAAAAGGTTTATCTTTTGATTCAAAAGGAGATATCTCTTCATAGAGGGGATCATTGAAAACAACCATGTTACTAGATTTAGTGGAAGAGCTGATAGGAATGTACCCTTGAGAGGAATCATTCGACTTATCTTTCTCATCACAACGAAATGGCATAGTAACAATGTTTATGAGTTTTTGGTAAAATGAAGGTTTGGTATATTTAGGTTTCAAAAATTCATCTAAAGCTTCATCTAACTCATAATCATCACAAATATGAACATCTTGCAAATAAACATCTGACATTTTGAAATTGCATAAAATTTAAACACACAATGCAAAGAAGCACACTTTTTTTTTTTCTTTTTAATGAAAATGAAATGAAAACACACTAAATCTAGATCTAGATCTAACAAATCCAATGCAAGAGGAAGCAATGATAGATTCACGTCGGGTTCACCAAAATGTGTAGGAGAAAAAGTGACACTAAGCAAACATGCCCTAATCTCACTTTCAATCACACATTTGTGGAATACGAAAGAGCCTAGAGGTATCACACAATTGGCTACTTCTTTTTGTGGAAGAGAGAGCCACCGGATACCTATTAGGATTTCTATTCCCTTGTTGCAAATGATAGATAAAATGATGCAAGTTCAATCCCTAACCTCAAAGTGCAAGTATGAACTAATGACAAGATTGCAGAATTGAACTTAAACAATGGAAAGCTGTAAACACAAGGACAAGACAAGAATGTAAATGCGTACCCGAAGTTAAAATCTGACTGAAAATGTTTGGGACAGGGGCGCGGGCGCCACTGTCCTGATTCTGCCCCTGAAACTGCTCCGGAAACTGTTGTTTTGCACTCTGGAAAAGCTGTCAAAAATGCTGAAAATGCTGTCTGTCAGGAGGACCAAGGCACCCAGCGCCCCTGTCCCAGGGACCAGGGCACCCAGCACCCCTGTCCTGGCAAGACCAGGGCGCCCGACGCCCCTGTCCTGGTCTTTTTCTTTGAGATTTGGTGTGTTGTTTGGTCTCCGTCTGCTTCTTCCGGATCTGTAACTTGCGGCGTCGTCCGAGTCCTGAAACCTACACTTATATCTGAAAAGGTGTTTGGGTGGCTATATAGGGTTTTGCCTTAGTCAAACCCCCACTTCGGTGATTTCCACCTCCACGAATAGCCAAGTTGTATTGTAAAATGTATTGTGTGTGCAAGGTCCTTAAATGCAAGAAAGCAAACTAGAGCAACCTAGAAAGTAAACCCTAATTGCTTGTAAATGATAATGTAAATGCTCTAAATCAAGATGCAAAGTAATCTAAAGCATGAATAAAGGATATATTGAAGCTTATGCAAAGACATGAAAACAACATGAAATCATACCCAACCCTCAAGGGAGGAGTACAAGCCAATCTTCAGTCGGTAATCTCCTATTGTTCTTCAATGTCTCCCAAGCCCTAAATGAATGAAATTGATGAATGCTTGATGGATGGATGTTGAATGTTATTGAAGTCTTCAAAGATCTACTCTTTCGCTGCATAGAAGGTCCTCGAAAGCCAAAATTCGGATCCTTTCAAATGAAGAAAGAGAGCTCTTATATATGAAACCCTAGGTCTTAATTTCAACTTTTGGCCGACCTAGAGATTGAATCTCCTGCCAATTTCTTGGGGCTAAGCTTTATTTTATGATTGGATCGCGCTCCTAAAATTTTGGGAAAAATGTCTGGGACCATGTTGCACTCCGGGTGCCATGGTCCCAACAACTTTTCACCAAATTTTCAGGGCCATCGGATATGATGATTTTAGAGTGAATCCCAAAGTTACAGCTGATTGTGAGATGTTTTGACCCCCGAAATCAAGCCCCCAAGTTCAAAATAGGACCTAATTAGGGTTTTTGATTAAATGATGTATAGGAGGAATAAAATGAAAAGCGTGCACTTTAATGAAAGGGCCCAACTTTATGATATGGGAGATGATAAAATAGAACCTTAGACCTAATTAATTTAATTAATTAAGTGCTAAAGGGGAAATGTAATGCAAAATGCAAAATGCGCCAAGGCGGGTACTAAAATAGGTGTGAAATTGTACCACCCTAGCAAGTGCGTACAATTTACGACGCTACAGATTAAAAATTGAAGAAAATTATTATCTGAGAGTGAGAAAAAATCCAACCAATTACCAGAAAAATTGATCAAAAGGGTAGTACAAAGGCTTTCCAACATTTAAACACCAGATCATACTAAAGTTTCAAAACATCAGTATCAAAACACTTCTTGAGTAGATTTGTCTCTAAACCATCACACATTTTCAAACTAGTTCAACAACTAGGTCACTAATCCAATAGGCTATTCCAGAATGGTTTCTATAAGCATAAACATTCAACAAGTTGTTGATTCAAACATCTTCAGTGCAAAAGATCAACATCATTGTCAAGTCTCTCATTAGGGTATATCAAATCCTCTATCATGAAGCTTGATCAATCTATCCTATGTTCATTATCTTGGATATATCTTTCCTATTTTGAACCTAAGTTATATCAAAATCAGAATTGCACCAACATTGGAATCAAACAAACTTGTAAATTGTCAGATGCTTATATGACTTTTAAGTATCACCTTAAGAAAAGAAAGCCCAGTTATAAAGCTACTTAGAAAAGAATAAGATTCTTATATGTCAATCGCAAGATCTTATTAAAACATAGGACATTCCTACACCATTTTCACCATTACTTATGTGGCTATAGGATAGAGTTTGATGAAGAAATTTTGAAAGGACATGCTTTTCAACAAAGAGATGCTTTATCACAATGAACAAACAATAGTGGTAAAATCAACAAAGCATATCTTCCTAAACCAATAATCACCTATTGACTTTGTCCTTTGGAAATTTCAATTTTTTTGAAATAATCACATGCCAGTTTGGACTAGAGCTCAATATGAACAACTTAGAAAACAACAAAAACAAATGAAGGAAGAAGATAATCCTGTATTCCAAAATTTTTGGTATACCGTTGTTGACGAAGAAGCAGTCAATAATACCATTAGAGACCTTGAGAAAGATTTCAAATTTGATAGGCTAATGGAAAAATTGTTGGCAAAACAAAAAGAGAAATATCTCTTGATGTTGGCATAATTTGGAGCTAAATTGCCACAAGATTTTAACATAGAAAGCTTAAAACAAGATGTGGAGGCAATTAACACCTAAAACACAGATGATCCAAATTACAAAGATGTAAACAAAGAAAGTCATGAAGAGACGAGAAAAGAATGTGATGGTACAAAAAAAGAGCATAGTGATAAAAGAACTTACGAAGAAACAAAGAGAAGTTATATGGATAATCCATTGTTAAACCTTACTCAACAAATGCAAACTCTACAAAAATAGATGCAAGATATGCAAAATGGAACAAGCTCTAAGAAGTATTCATTGGAAGATATCTGCCCATATCCTTTTGATAAAAATTTGAATATGGTACCATTTCAACAACATTGCGAGATCCCTCAATATGACAAATACGATGGAAAATACGATCCTCAGGATCACATTAGGGAGATTTGTACTATGAGTATGGAGTTTTCCCACAATGAAACTTACCTGATGCATCTTTTTCCTAGGAGTTTAAATGGACAATCAATGGAGTAGTTTTTAAGATTACCATCCAGAATCAAATCTTTTGAACAACTCATGAATAGATTTATTTCACAATACTCCTACAATATAAGGAATGAGATAACAATGCTGGATTTATGCAATGTTAAAAAAAAGAATGGTGAATCTTGTATTATCTTCTTGCAATGATGGAAATGCATGTTTAAAAGGTATCCAAGAGATGTGCTTGATCAAGAAAAAATAGACATATTCATTGATAATCTTATCAGTGAAATGAGTTATCGAATAAGAATGCAATGTCCTCCCTCCTCTGCCAAGATGATTGAAAATGGTCTGAAAAAAGAAAATGCAATGGTAAAGAAAGGAGAGCTAAAACTTTACAATAATTCTTACAACAACAACAACAACAAACAACAACAACAATGGCAACAATGACAAACCCAAGTTCTGGTCAAAAAATAGGAATTTCAGCAATGGAGGAAATGACGATAATAGTGCTACAAAACAACAACAACCAATTTTTAATCTATAAAGTCAAATCTCAAGCAATAACAATCAAGAAAACAATAAGACCAAGTCCTTCTTCTCCAATCCTCGAAGGAAATTCACAAACATTGGAGAACCATTGGAATCAACTTTAAAAACTCTTCTTTCCAACAAACTGATTATGTTACCAGAAGCAAGAAGCTATGAACCACAAGTCAAGCCAAATTGGTGGAATGACAATCATTTTTGTAATTACCATTGGAATAAAGGACACTAAACAAATGATTGTCAAATATTGAAACACCTTATCCAAGATCTAATCGATAATGGAACTATCACAGTGGATAGCCACAAGACAAATGAATCACACTTAGCTTTCAAAACTCCACTTCTGAATTATGACAAAGGTGAACCATCCCAATTAAAAGATGACAAAGGAAAAGCCAAAGTGAACTACACTTATACATATGATGATGTGGTAAATGTTATCATTGTTGAAGATAATACACCTTCAAAACCAATCAATGTTATTACGAGAAGCAAAGCAAAGGTTACATTTCTAGGTATAACAAAAGACCCAACATCCACTTCACAACAATACAATTTAGTAGAGAAATTACAAAGAATACCCGCTCAAATATCAATTTTGGAACTTCTCAAAGTTTCACTTATGCATAAGGAAATTTTTGAAAAAGCTTTAGTGGAAACAACAATTTCAAAAGACTTGGATATAGATCAGTTCCAAAACATGGTGGGACACCTTATAGCCCCTCATTGCTTATCATTTTCTAAAAATGATGATGCAAATTTACAACATCCTCACAATGCTTCCTTACATATTGAAGTCACCATTAATAAAACATGTGTCAAATGCGTACTCATAGATGGTGGAGCCGGCTTAAACATTTGTGCATTAAGTTTGATAAAAGCTTTGGGATATTCAGAAAATGCAGTGTATCCAAAGAAGAAAATAACCATTAAGGCTTATGATGAAGAAGAACATTCTTCTAAAGGAACTATGGTGTTACCAATCAAAATAGGACCCCTGGAAAGGAATACATTGTGTTAGGTTTTAGATTTGAACCTCTCTTACAACATTCTTCTGGGAAGACCATGGATTCACAATATGAAAGCGGTTCCTTCTACGTATCATCAATGTGTAAAATTCCCTCATCAAGGACAAGAGATCACTATAATTACAGAATCTAGTCAATATTGCAATAACTTGAAGCCAACACAAGATACAAGAGTTCCACATAACAGAGAATCAGTATATCCTACCAAAGAAATTCAAGAAAACTTATGGGAAGCCTTTGAGAAAAAGCTCAAATTAAATGATGAAGGAATGGGAAAATATTCTTTGCATAATTTTCCACTTTCTCCTAAGTCATATGGAAAGCCTACAAATATACAATCAAAGGCCTCAAAGAAATCAAAAGATATGTTTAATGGAGCATTTGTTAGAGCTAGAACCCTTGAAGAAGAAACTGAAAACAAGGAAATTCTTGGTTGGTTGTACAAAGATGAAAATCAAATTATAGCAACAGCTATAGAAGTCAATATTCCCATAAAACATTATGGCAAAGGTTATGAAATCATGCAAAAAATGGGATATGAAGGAAAAGGACCAGTTGGTAAATGACATCAAGGTATTTTAGAACCAATTTGTCCCCACTCACAATCTAAAGAAGATAAGTCAAGACTTGGATATCTAAAGTCAAATCAAATGCACCATAATTATCAACAATCAAAGTGGAGAAAGAAATCAGTCTCTAAAGAAGCAAATTGGCAAGAATAGTTACATCAAGCAGCAGAAATAGTAACCAATAAATAAAAGAAACAAGAAGAACATGAAAAGAAAGAAGAAGAGATTACCATCAAAGGAAAAGAAGAATCTTGTCAACAAGTTCAAGAAATACGAGCAAATGCAGAATCTGAGCAAGATATTCCAAAAGCAGTGAAAATAGAGATGGTAGAAACCAGGGAACTTTTTACACCATACAACATTCTTGTATGGTATAGTGGGATAGTCCTAGACCATGGTTCAAAGACAGATTCAAATGAGTATGAATGGGGTCGAGATTTCTTATCTAATACATTAAGTAAAGAAAAAAATGAAGAACAAGCAGCTATTACAGAGGAAGACTTGTTTATTACAAAACAAAAGATGGAGTTAGAAAGAAGATGAGAAGAACTCATAATTCATAGAAAAGAGGCATATACAAAACAACAAAGGAAAGGGAATGACAAAGACAAAGAATTAATGCCACAAGATGTACAAATAGAGATAGATCAAGCATATGGAAATATCAGTTTTTTATCAAATAAGTAACAAGATGTGGCAAAACCATAGAAGAGTTAAGAAATAGTCAAGTATGATTGACTATTAGTCTAGAAGAAGTTGAGTTTGAAAGAAGACAAAATCTAGCAAGAGAATCCTCTTTATCATGTACACAAGTATGTCAACTTCAAAATGCAAATGAAGTCATTGAAAATAATCAAGAAGGAATTTGCAGTATTAAAGATGTGTGTGTTGATATAATACATTCATTTAAGAGACAAACATCAGCTAACGAACCATTTGAGTGTGAACTACAAAATACTAATACTGATTTTGTCATAACTAATTGGAAGACACTTGGGAGAGACAATTTTCAAAATCATTCGATCTATGACATTACCTACTCTATGCCAAATTATGATCATTATGTCATGAACTTTGAAGCACCTAATGATGATAATGATTATGACTTACCCCTTCTTCATCATGAACTAATTGATTGGGATAATTTAGAAAATCTTGAATTAAATGTCTTTTCCAATGATCATGAATTAGCCATGTATCTTAATGCTATTGAACCCATAACACCTAAGATATCTTCCATTGCAGAATCAAGTAACGTTTCTTGTATTCAAGAGAATGCCAAACTTTCCAGTCACAAAATTGAAATAAAACAAGGAAAGAGACCTACTATTGAAAAGCATTTCATGGAAACACTAGATCAATCAAAAGGAAAAATAAAGGACGTATTTGATGGTGAAAACCTCTTTGAGGTGCTAGAAGATGGAAAGTTTGACATTCTTCTTGAATATTTTTAGGAGAGATCTGCTATCCTAATAGAACCAACAAAAGAAGTAAACATTGGTACATCAAAGGATACTAAGATACTTCATTATGTTGCCTCATTATCGGATGAAGAGAGGAAAGAATACATGAAATTCTTTAAACAAAGACAAATAAATTTTTCTTGGTCCTATGAAGACATGCCAGGACTTAATCCAGATCTTATCATGCATCATCTTAATGTGGATTTAAAAGCAAAATCAGTTAAGGAAAAGCTAAGAAAGATGCATCCACACATTGCTCTTCTTGTAAAAACCAAATTGAAGAAACTATTAGATGTGGGTTTCATAAGACCTATTGCTTATCCAGAATGGGTTTCAAGTATTGTACTAGTGTCAAAGGAAGATAAGAGAATAAGAGTCTGTACAGATTTCAGAGATCTGAATAAAGCATGTCCCAAAGATGATTTCCCGCTACCAAACATTGATATAATTGTGGACTTATCAGTAGGACATGAGATGTTTTCATTAATGGATGGTTGTTCGGGATATAATCAAATAAGAATTGTACCTGAAGATCAAGAAAAGACAACATTCACCTGTGCATGGGGAACTTATTGCTGGAATGTTATGCCATTTGGTATTAATAATGCAAGAGAGACTTATCAAAGGGCTATGACAACAATTTTCCATGATATGATGCATACATTTATGGAAGATAATGTAGATGATATACTTGCAAAATCTCATACAAGACAAGAATATTTGAATATCTTAAGCAAGATTTTTGATAGGCTGGAAAGATATCAATTGAGATTAAATCCAAAGAAATGTGCATTTGGAGTAACCTTTGGAAAACTCCTTGGGTACATTATATCAGCTCGTAGAATTGAAGTAGATCCTAAAAAGGGCTGAGCCATCATGGAAATGGAGTCACCTAGGAGCATAAGTCAATTGAGATATTTACAAGGAAGATTGCAATCAATCTGGAGATTTGTCTCTCAATTAGCAGATAGATGTTGTCCATTCACCCATCTTCTACATAATAATATTCCAATGAAATGGTATCAGAAATGTGAAGACGCTTTTTTGCAAATCAAAGAATATCTTATGAATCTTCTAGTATTGGTATCACCAACCAAAGGAAAACCATTTTGCTCTATATCTCAGCAATAAATGTATCATTAGGAGCTCTCCTAGCTCAACATGATGAAGAAGGAAAAGAAAGAGCAGTGTATTACATCAGTAGAACACTTGTTGGCTATGAATTGAATTATTCCTAAATAGAGAAGACATGTCTAGCAGTTGTGTTTACAACTCAGAAGCTGTGACATTATATGTTGACTTATTCCATGAAACTAATAGCAAAGATAGATCCACTAAAGTATTTTTTGAGCAAGTCAACCTTGACAAGAAGACTAGCCAAATGCGTTATGATATTGAGTGAATTTAAGATAGAGTATGTTGACCAAAAAGCTATCAAAGGACAGGTCATTGCTGATCAATTGGCTGAAGCACCTTTACAACATGGCATGCCTTTGCACATTGAATTTCATGATGCAGACATTCTGACAGTAAGTACAAAATTTTGGGAATTGTACTTTGATGGTTCTTACACACAATATGGATCAGGCACAAGAATCTTTTTCATCACACCTCAGGGACACACAATTCCGAAATCATATAGACTATGGTTTCCATGCACCAACAATACTGCATTGTATGAAGAATTGACTATTGGGCTTAAAATGGACATTGAATGGAATGCCAGAGAATTACATGTCTATGGTGATTCACAACTTATCATCAACCAATAAATGATGATTACCAAACTAAGGATGATAAGCTCATGCCATACAAACGTAGAGGATTTTAAAGAACACTTTAAAGAAATATCATTCACCCAGATTTCAAGAAATGATAATAAAGCAGTAGATGCAATGGCTACAATAGCATCTCTCTTACAAAATTAGAAGAATCAACATCGTTATGAATTTCTCATGGAAGATATCTTAACCCCTACCATTCAATCCAAGCATATCTATTGAAGTTTCCATATATCAGGAACCAATCAATCCTTATACGGTCAAACTTAACAGTACTTAAAAGAAAATATCCTTCCTCTTGACCTATCCCACAATTAGAAAAGGAATTTTATCCATCAGTCCTCTCACTATACTATTATTGCAGACATACTATGTAGGCGAGGTCTAGATGGTACTTTATTGAGATGTCTTGAACAAAAATAATCTGAGAAATTTCTTAACGAAGTTCATGTAGGTATTTGTGGCAAACACTCAAGTGGCTTACCAGTGGCTAAGAAAATTCTTCATATGGGTTACTATTGGCCTACTATGGAGAGAGATTCATTCACATATGCTAGGAAATGCAAACAATGTTAGATCCATGGGAATCTCATTCATGCACCCATCTTCTAATGGACATAAGTTCATTCTGACTACTACTAAAATATTTCACTAAATGGATTGAAGCAGTGCCTCTAACAATAGTGACAGGAAAACAAATATCATCATTCATTTTGAATTATATAATCTGTCGCTATGGAGTTCCTATGACCATTATCACTGATAATGGAAGACCATTTAAGAATCAAGATGTGAAGGAGCTATGTGAACAATTTCATATCCAACATAGGTTTTCTACTCCATATTATCCACAAGGAAATGGTCAAGCTGAGGCATCAAACAAAACTATCTTGAAAATTTTAAAGAAAATAGTTAATGAAACTGGAAAAGACTGACACATTTAGCTGAATCCTTCTCTTTGGGCATACTGATCTAGCATCCACACTCCAATAGGGGCAAATCCATATTTTTTGGTCTATGGATTAGAATTTGTATTACCTATAGAAGTAGAGATACCCTCTCTATGAGTATCCTTGAAAGGTCTTATACCAGAAGAAGAGCAATGAGTCTCTCGACTCCAAGAACTTGAACTGATTCAGGAACATCGCCAAAATGCAACAGATCATTTGAAAGTATATCAACAAAGAATGGCAAGAAGTTATAACCACAGAGTCAAGCTACACATTTTTCAGATTGGAGATATAGTTCTAAGGGAGAATCTAAGAAATCAGCAAGACCGAGAAAAGAAGGGAAAATTTGAACCAAATTGGCTAGGACCTTTTGTCATAGTAGAAGCATATGGATCAGGAGCATACAAGGTATCTACCCCTGAAGGTGATTGGTTTGATGAACCTATCAATTTTATTCATCTCAAGAAATTATATGCTTGAGATATAAAGTCCTGGAAAAAAAAATCAATAAAAAGCATATAAAGTCCTGAAGAAATTAGTAAAAATCAGAAAAGCAGAAAATCCCTAAAACAACATAAAACAATTAAAAGAAATAAAAAAAGAAAAAGAGAGAGAAAAATGCAATAAATTTAGATGGTGAAAACTTGGTAAACAGGTGCTATCTAAAAAGTGAGTTCTTCCATCTATGAGATCGCTTTGCGTGCCTATTCACTCCATCCTATCACATCTATCGCTTCCATCTATCTTAGCTTATCCATTCCATATTTTACATCCATTACTCTAAACCATTTAGCATAAAATATGCACAAGTATCAATCTTTGACACACTTGTCATAGTCAATGTCTTAGATTTTATCAGAATCAATCAATCTGCATTTGTATCACTCCATGGTTTGGATCTTGATCAATTCATACATCCATAATAAATTTTTGTTTCCGCTAGGGGCAAAATCCTAATTCCTTTTGCTAAGGTGATCTTTTGAATCTTTGAAAATCCAAAACATTCTAAAAACTTAGAAAAAACCAAAAACACCTAGGGTTTTGAAACAAATTGTATATGGTGAAAATGGATAAAAATAATAACGATATTGAAAGGCTAAATAAATTCAACCACAAAACCCTAGCCTAACAACAACAAAGATCCACCATAACATATGAAGATTACCTAAGACAATGAAAATCAAATGAAATCACAAAGATTATACCATCACATGTCCAATAGGGTTTGGATCTCCATTCTTCCTATCTCCATTGATCTTGCTTGATATATTTGCTCTCAGATTTTATGTGCACAAGAGCTCAACAAAGAATGGAATGTGGTTGCAAGTAGGATCATAGTGTAGTCCAGTGTATAAAAGATGATTCATTAGAATGATTAGTTAGGGTTGATAATGAAGGAAGCATCCTCTTATATAGAAGACACTATGTGAAATGGAGGGATAAGATTGAGAGGTGTAAAAGGAGGTCGGCTATGATTAGAGGGTAGGTAAAAGAAATAATAAAATAATGAAAGGGGTAGGTAGTGTATGAATTAAGAGATGAATGACATGTGTCATGGGTAGAAAAGGCTAATGAATTAATTAAATAAATAAAGATTTATATAATTAATAGAAGAAGTGGGATCAATTAAATAAATAAGATATTTATTTAATTTAGGAAAAGGATAATTTAAATAAATAAATGTATTTATTTAAATGAGAAATAAGGCTAGAAGAGGATAAATGACTTAATTAAATAAATAAAGATTTATTTAATTAATAGAAGAATTAAGCTTAGATAATTAAATAAATAAAATATTTATTTAATTAGACTGGACAATTTTGGGTGTCTACATTTTGCCCCTCTTTGAGACAATGCGGCTTGTCGCGTTGTTTCAAAGAAGATAATATGAACTGATACAGAGTTGCCCCAAGATGGGAATGATATGCCCCCTCAAGAGATTGGATGAAAATGTGTGAAAAGATTGCAGACAATCTCTTGATAAGAAAGATGGGATAGAATGGACTGACCGGATAAAGTGACAAAGTCACGGGATAAAGAAGACTGACTCGGGAAACGAAGGCGAGGGCTAGGGTAGGCTATAAGAGAGATCACGAGGGGAAAGCATCCTCATTTTCATCCACACATCCAAGAGATCAGAGTGCAGAGTGAGATAGAGCAGTAGCAGTCAACAACGATGGCCTTTGTTCATAGATTCGATCGCGTTCGCCGATTCCAGAGGCCAGCAGAGGCAGGAGAGCTAGTAAGTACCACCAAACCTCCTCATACTTTGTTGCATTTATTGTTGTCATTAATGCATACAAGGTAATGTAATAAATGTGTTTTTATGTCAGGAAAGCATGTTTGTATCCAAAAATGTGAATTTTTGTCTTCTAGGTCAAATCGGCAGTTCTGTGATGAACATACGTTGTCGATTGGATAAGCTGCTGAGAGGATACACTCAAGAAGGTCCTCTAGGGAAGACTAGGATAACAAATAGGGCTAGGATTGACAATTCTATGATAGAACATACGTTGCCAATTAGGAAACTACTCAAGAGGATTCACTCAAGCAGAGGCCCTAAGATAGGATAGATCAAGGCACTTTGTGATGAACAGTGAGTACCAAGATATAGTACTTTGTGATGAACAGGGATTACTAAAATATGAGCAGCACTTTGTGATGAACAGTGAGTGCAAAATATAGTATTTTGTGATGAACAGGGAGTACTAAAATATGAGCAGCACTTTGTGATGAACAGGGAGTGCAAATGTGAGCAGCACTTTGTGATGAACAGGGAGTGCAAAACACGTAGTACTTTGTGATGAACAGGGAGTACCACTAGGGATAGAAGCAACACTTTGTGATGAACAATGAGTGTCACTAGGGTAGAATTCCATATGCATTTAGATAAAAAGTAGCATTTTGTGACAAACGGGGAATGCCACTATGACTGACATGAGTGATTTGCTTGACTGCAGGAGTATTTGCCGATGCTAGAGTCACGGGAGAGATTCCCGTCTACTCAGAGGTTGCGACCTAAGCTGACCTTTGAGGAAATAGCTGCTATTGAGGCTATGGGTCTGAGACATATTGTATATGTGCTTGAGTTTCGGGCGAACATGGGATTGCTGACTGCACTGGCGGAGAGATGGCACTCCGAGACCTGTACTTTTCATTTGCCGATGGGTGAGATGACAGTCACCCTTGAGGATGTATATAGGATACTGAGGATACCGATCGATGGAGAGATGATTCCATATGATCGAGATGGAGACAGGGAGGCCCTGAGACGAGTATTCCAGGACCCAGGACTGGAGATGAGGGCAGGACACATGGTGTGGGACACCATGACAGCCATAGGGCTAGCACTGCCAGCAGTGGTAGGAGGAGCGATCAGTGGGTTCCTGTGTCTAGATAGGGCGACACGAGGGTTGGCTATGGGTTGGGGAGGAGCACTGGAGACACTGGTGATGTAGCACACCAAACATGCTTGGGGACCATGTGTGCTGGCACACCTCTATTATGAGCTGCATCAGTTCGTGTACCACGGATCAGTGGGATTGGGCTGCGGGGTGACATTGCTATAGGTATGGGCTTACGAGCATCTGCCAGTGATGAGACCGATACACTTTAGAGGTAGGGGACATGGACACAGCTTTGTGCACTTGTATGATATGGTCACGTCGTAGCCACGGATTGGCAGGTTGGAGCACTAGTGACGGGTGATAGACGATATTGATGTGGTCATATGGAGGCCATATCTGGGATGTGAGTAGTGGGAGGATGATGCAGTTGAGCTTCCTTACACCTTCCGGAGCATGTATCTAATTGGGCAGACACCCTATGTGCTAGAGAGGCAGCTAATGGACAGGGTTGGCCGACAGTTTGGCAGGATTCAGAGGATGCCACGGGGCTCAAGCATGTATGCACGGACTGTCAGAGATCAGGGATAGTTTGGGCCCTTGCTGTCATATGATCAGGCAGTTACACAACTGGTAGAGATGATGCCCCTACCCTGGGACATGTGGCCAGAGCTTGAGGATGTCGACATGGATGCTGAGTACATAGCAAACTGGGTAGAGCATCCCTTCCCATGGTTTATGGATCTGGGAGAGCCATTGGATGGAGATGGGGGTGGAGAGGATGATAATGGTGGAGGTGATGGGGGCAGAGGCCGATGGAGGAGGAGGGGAGTAGTTGGAGAGAGGAGGGTTGCACCTCAGAGGGAGGGTGGTGAGGAGAGACAGGCTCGGGTGGTGAGGGGTCACAGTGGATTGCCGCTACAGGTGCCAGCAGCATAGGGTCCCAGACAGGTATAGGTACAAGGATAGGGACAGATACAGGGATAGGTACCAGTACAGGTACAGGCACAGGGGCAGGCACCTGTACAGGGGGAGCCACAGGTAGAGGCGGAGGGGGCTGACCCAGAGGAGGATGAGCTGATAGAGCTGAGGGAGATCTGCTAGGGCCAGGCAGATGAGATCCAGGAGTTGGAGAGGGAGAGGGATCAGCTCAGGTGGAGGCTCAGAGATACTGAGCGGGAGCGTGATCAGGCTATTCAGCATTATACAGAGGCTGAGATAGCGCTGAGGGCGGGTAGACAAGCAACGGAGGACACAGGGGCAGGATATGCTTATGTCCTGCGAGCAGGGGAGGAGATTGCCTACTGGCGAGATCTCTACTATGGTGCAGTGCCAGTAGATTAGTGGGCGAGGAGCTTCCATAGACTGTCGCGTACAGCGAAAACTACGGGAGGGAGCCGGAGGAGACATGCATCGAGTGGTGGGGTTATGGGTCCTCCACCACCACCAGATAGAGGGGATAGGCAGGATGATCCTAGGGCGGGTCCTTCAGGGGCTTAGATTCCATCGAGGCCAGGCGGCTCCGAGGGAGGGAGTTCATCATAGCCGTAGAGGGCTCCCTATGTATCAGTTTTGTACCATTTTTGTATGATGATGTAGACACCTGCGGGTGCTTTTGTAGCCATATGATTTTGACATCATTGTATCATGACACTTTTATGATTATATATATGAGATGATTCATCTTTGCGGCAGCTATATGCATGTGTACCTATGTGATGAGATGCTCTTATGTAATGTTTGTTTTATGCTATGGATGCAAATATTTATATGATGTAATGCAGTATTTTTTATTTTTTATTTTTTTATGTTTTATATGTGTATGCATGATGCAAATGTGAATGTATGTAATGTAGATGAATATGATAATGCAAATGTAAATTGTGCTAATGGGTGTTGTGTGCAGGATGTGATGCAGTTGTTATATCTATATGTATGTATGAAATGCTTATATGTGGTAATGCAGGTGTAACTACATGAAATGCAAATATTTTTGGTGTGTCATTATACTCAGTCATGTGATAGCAGGCTACGTAGACTCGAGAAGGATGATGGAAGTCAATCAAGAAAGGGGGATGGAAGATAGAAGATATGAAAGTGAAAGAGCTTCTTGTGCGTTATCATCATTGAGCTTTATTATGGCAAGTAGGTTATGACAATCGAGGCATATGTTCGACCCAGAAAGTCATTGTACTCGTTTGCATGGAGATAAGACAGTCACAAACAAGGAATGCCCCAGTTCACACTAGACTCACAGTGTCCTCATATCCTTGGACAAGTCATAGCATTACTAAGAGACAATCCACAGATAGCAAATACAAATAGGTGATGATACCCCATCCTCGCCTTTCTAGTCAAAGACATCCTGGAGATAGAATCTCTAGTCAGAGACATCTCGGAAAAGCTAAAAGACATGTCACCAAAAAAGATGAAATCAAAAGAAAACCAAGACTTGACACCAACATCCACTGTAGTCCTCAAGTTTAGTGTCTCTTGTCACTTGTATAAGTCTTATTTGATTGTGGTCACAATGTTTACTTTCACAGAAAGGATAGATAGCACTGAACCATAATGTTGTCTGAGTTTGCTAAAAGATTTGATTTGTTGAAGCCCATTGTTACTGCTGTGTCTCATCTGAAACTGACTGAATCCATGAAACTGATACTTTATTGTGGAGAAGATGAAACTTTATTGTGGATTTGTGAAGCAAATGTTGCTTTATTGCAGATTGTGTGTGAATAGACTGAAGGAAGCTGGAAGAAACTGTACTCCTTGAAACATGTGATGTTCTCAGTTCCACACCCATCACTAGACGTAGGATTTGCCTTAGCCACAGATAGGATTTGATTTATTATGGATGGAAAGGGATGAAAAGGGAGGTTTATTATGAATGGCTAACTAATCTTGGGTAGATCAATAACAAGCCATGATGGGAATGGGTAAGTTTATTATGAACGAATTGGTCATGAGTGTGTGCAAAGTGAAGTGATGAAAGAGAATCCTGAAGGAGGGAGGAGCAATGTCTCTACGCATGGCACTGGTGACCCAGTTTTCACCATGGTACTTGCCCAGGGCACCATCGAAGTGGTTTTCACCGTTGGACGAAATTATTTCTCTTTACTTTTTCCAATTTTTCAATGTTTTTTGTGTCACAAGGCGCCTGTTTGCTAGGTTTTCACCAAGTAACGATTTTTTATTTTTATGATTTTTTTGTATTTTTGAATTAGGATATTTCGAAGAGCTACATGTAGAACCTGCGAAGGTGCATGTTGTTGATAGGATCCTCCAAAGGTTCACCTTCTGTAGTTGAGAGCTGATATGCACCAGATCCATATGCTGCTGTAATAATGTAGGGACCAAGCCAGTTTGGTTCGAACTTGCCCTTCTTCTCTCTGTCTTGTTGATTTTTAGGATTTTCTTTGAGAACTAAGTCCCCTACCTCAAATGTGCGAGGCTTGACCTTGTGATTGTAGCTGTGACTCATTCGTTGTTGGTAAGCCTTGAGATGACTAAAAGCAGTTTGTCTTCGTTCATCCAATAGTTCCAACTCTTGTAAGCGAGAGACCCTATAGTCTTCATCACTGATGATGTTTTGCAAAGAAACCCATAAAGAGGGTAGCTCGACCTCAATAGGCAAGATGGCTTCCGTACCATAGACAAGTGAATAGGGTGTAGCTCCTATAGGTGTGCGGACACTTGTGCGGTAGGCCCAAAGTGCAGGATTAAGTTGGATATGCCAATTATGACCAGCATCGTCGACTGTCTTCTTAAGGATTTTAAGGATTGTTTTATTAGATGCCTCAGCTTGGCCATTACCTTGGGGGTAATATGGTGTAGAGAAATGATGGGAGATATGGAAGCAGTCACAAAGTTCATGAACATCCCGATTTTTGAAGGGACGCCTGTTATCAGTGATAATGAAAATAGGAATACCGTATCGGCAAATGATATAGTTAAGGATGAATGTAGCAATCTGTTTTCCAGTAACTTGTGTGAGAGGCACGACTTCAATCCATTTTGTAAAATACTCTGTGGCAGTGATAATGAATTTATGACCATTGGAAGAAGGAGGGTGAATCTT
Source organism: Cryptomeria japonica (assembly GCF_030272615.1). Classification (NCBI taxonomy): domain Eukaryota; kingdom Viridiplantae; phylum Streptophyta; class Pinopsida; order Cupressales; family Cupressaceae; genus Cryptomeria; species Cryptomeria japonica. The sequence continues at coordinate 143,156,396 of NC_081412.1, read as the reverse complement.
GCCTATGAGATCGAGTCCCCATTGACAAAAGGGCCAAGGAGATGCAAGTGGTTGAAGTTCTTGTGCTAGCGCATGTATGAGGTCTCCATGAATTTGACATTGCTTACATTTCTTGACAAATTGATATGAGTCTTTCTCCATATTGGGCCAATAATATCCAGTCCTGATGAGTTTCTTGGCCAAGGTAGGACCACTAGCATGTGGACCACATATCCCTTCATGCACTTCCCGTAACGGAATCTGAGCTTCGTCACTTTCTAAACATCTAAGAAGAGTGCCATCTAGACCTCGCCGGTATAGGATATTAGCTAAAATGACATATCGAGAGGATTGGCGAATGAAAGTGCAACGTTGGTTATTTGATAGAGCAGGAGGTAAAGTATTGTCACGTAGGTATGTGAAAATGGAACCATATAACTGGGATTCGGGACCAACAACGCATATCGTCTCAGTAGGCATGATCTCATATGAAGGGACCAAAAGGTTATCCACCAAGAACTCATAGCGGGTCTCGTTTGGAGGTAAATCAATCAGGGAAGCAATTGTAGCCATGGCATCTGCGGCGCAATTCTGCTCTCTTGGTATCTGGTCAAAGTCTATCTTTGTAAAGTGTTGTTTCAGGTCATCCACCATTTGTTTATAAGGCATTAATTTCTCATCTTTTGTTTGGTAATCATCAGTTGCTTGACGGATGACAAGTTGGGAGTCCCCAAAAACACGAAGTTCCTGGATCTTCCATTGAACTGCAATTCATAATCCTGTTGTTAATGCCTCATATTCCGCTATATTGTTAGTGCAAAGAAATGATAAGCGGTATGATTTTGGTATAGAATCCCCTTGAGGAGTTATAAAGAGGATGCCAGCTCCTGCCCCATGCTGTGTGTATGAGCTGTTGAAGTACAGTTTCCATGGCTTGGCATGTGACATTGTCAAAATGGATTCGTCTAGAAATTCTGAACTTAGAGGAACATCATCTATCATGGGAGCATCGGCTAATTGATCTGCGATGGCTTGTCCTTTTATTGCTTTTCTATCTACATACTCGATGTCGAATTCACTCAGGATCATTACCCATTTGGCCAGTCGCCCAGTAAGTGTTGCCTTATTGAGAAGGTATTTCAATGGGTCTATCCTTGCAACTAACTTAGTCTTATGAGTAAGCATGTAATGTCGTAATTTCTACGAAGCAAACACCACAATGAGACATGCACGCTCAGTTGGTGTGTAGTTTAGCTCATATCCCACCAATGTGCGACTGATATAATATACTACTTTTTCCTTACCCTCAGCAATTTGTTGCGCTAAGAGTGCCCCCAATGCTGTTGGAGTTGCTGAAATGTATAATAATAGTGGTTGATCTGGGACTAGTGGCATCAGAACTGGCGGATTTAGAAGATAATCTTTGAGCATCTGGAAAGCCTATTTACAGTTATCATCCCATTTGAATTTGATGTTTTTATGTAGAAGGTGCTGAAAAGGATTACACTTATCTACCAGTTGTGCTATGAATCTTTGGATGGACTAGAGTCTGTCTTGTAAGGATCGAAGTTGACTGATATTTCTTGGTGGTTGCATTTCCAAGATGGCCTTGACTTTTGCTGGATCAACTTCAATTCCCCTTTTGGATACAATGAATCCTAGGAGCTTCCCGGAGGTTACTCCAAAGACACATTTCTTGGGGTTTAATCTTACTTTGTATTTTTCCAACCAATCAAAGATGACTGAAAGTATGTCCAAATGTGTATTTCTATCTATTGATTTGCCCAAGAGGTCATCAACATAATCTTCCACGGTTACGTGCATGAGATCATGAAAGATAGTAGTCATGGCTCTTTGATATGTCGCACCTACATTCTTTAGCCCGAAAGGCATGACATTCCAGCAGAAAGTTCCCCACGGACAAGTAAATGATGTTTTATGTTGATCCTTAGGTGTGATTCTTATTTGATTATAACCAGAGAATCCATCCATCAATGATAACATTTCATGACTTGTTGTGAGATCAACAATCAAGTCAATATTTGGTAATGGGAAGTCATCCTTTGGACAAGCTTTGTTGATGTCTCTGAAATCTGTGCAAATTCTGATGCTGCGATCTAGTTTATTGACAGGCACTAAATTGGAGATCCATTCGGGATAATCGATTGGGCGTATGAATCCGACATCCAATAACTTCTCAAGTTCTGCTTTGACTAGTAATGCCACTTGTGGATGCATTTTTCTAAATTTCTATTTTACTGGTTTTGCCCCTGGTTTGACTATCAAATGATGCATTACCAAATCCGGATCTAATCCAGGCATATCAGCGTATGACTAGGCAAAGTTGATTTGTCGTTCTTTGAAGAAACTTATGAATTTTGACCTTTCAGACTCTGTCAGTGATTGAGCTAGGAATATGTTGTGTGGAACCTCTTCTGTACCAATGTTTGTTTTGATAGTCTCCTTTACCAACATGGATGACTTTTCCTCATATGATGCTGGGAGAATGTTGAGCCTTCCATCATCGGGTGCCTTGGAGAGGTTTTTGCCCTTAGATACGTCCTTTATTTTTACTTTTTTGGGGTCAGACAGCGCCACAGTGTGGTTTTCGCCATAAGACCTTTGATTTGCTCTTATTTTCACATTTTTGCGACTGGAAGGTCCGACACCCTCACCAAAATATGCCATGCTATTGAGTTCTATAGTGTATCCCGCTTTATGGTCTCCAGGGGGAAGATCATCCCATATCCCCAGGTAGTCAATAAAAGCTTCATCATTTTGGAATGTGTCAAACTATGCAGGTCCTTCATGATCCCAGTCAATGAGTTGGTGGTGAACAAGGGGAAGGTCGTTAATGTCTTCAAAGTTAGCGGAGCTAAGAGTAAAGATGTAGTTATATTTGGGTATGTCAAGGTAATTAACGAGGTCATCGATGGCACTCTCCTCATCAGTCTTGATCACGAGAGAATACAAATTATCATCACTGGTAGCGCACTTTGGGACAGGTGTTCTCATCCTATGTGATTTCAACCTAGAACCTTGAGACAAGGACTGTGTAGACTCCTCATGGGTTGTTTCTTGACCAACTCTGAACTTGTTATAAAATTCCTCTTCTTCTGTGGGTTCATCTGGCTCTCTGAATATCTCAGTGAGCTCGTAGTCACTAGAAGACTTGTTTGAACCCCATTCCCATTCGTTAGAATCTGTGGAATAGCAATCCTCTTGTTGCATTTTGGCAGCTTTGATTTGCAAGGCTTCTTCTGTCCTTTGGGTGTGGACCTTAGGAGTTAAGAAACCAAGTCCTTTTGAGCGTTCCTTCTTGAAAGTCAATTCAGGTTGTAAAGGTTCAATGATGCCTTCCTTTCGTAACCCCAGAGGGCTTTTTCCATCATACCCAAATTTTTGTAGAATTTTGAAGCCTTTGCCATATTTCTCACATGGTAGATTGATGTGATCTTGTGTTTCCTCTTCATTGTCTCTGAAAAGCATTTGGTATAAATCTTCCTCTTCTAGTTCACCCCATCTTTGAAAGGTAGTAGGGTCCCATTTGAGCATCATGATGGAGATTTGCTTGTTAGGATGTGGTCTTCCATATTCTTTTGGGGAACTCATGACTTGTCGTAAGTACATGGTCTGATTTAAAGTATATTCCCCCATGCCCTTGTCTTGAAACTTGCCTTTAAGCTCACCTTGTTTTGATGTTGAAGGTTTTAATGACTCAGGTTCAATGTATGTCGAGGAAGGAACAGCCTCACGATTACTGGAAATGATGGTCTCAGTCTTTGATTTCAGGTTATTGCAGTATATGAATGGATTTGGATCACCGTTAACTGTTACTTCCACGCCATTATGAGGAAACTTAATGCATTGGTGATATGTGGATGGGACTGCCCTCATTTCATGGATCCAAGGGCGTCCTAGCAATATGTTATAAGTGAGATTTAAATCCAGGACTTGACAAACCACATCCTTTGTAACTGGCCCAACTCTGAGAGGTAAGGTAATTGTGCCCTTGGATGAATGCTCTTCATCGTCATATGCCTTGATGGTGATTTCGTTTGTAGAATTCACGACTTTATCAGAATATCTTTAGACTTGCTCCTCCATCTATCAGGACTCTTTTTATTCGATGTTTGTGTATGAAGGCTTCAATGTGTAATGGTGCATTATGTGGCTGACTTACAGAGGCATCATCAGCTTTTGTGAAAGTAAGGGAGTGTGGAATGGAAAGGTATCCCACCATGGCTTGAAACTAGTCCACGTTCAGATCAATAGGAACGGCAGTGTCTCTCAAGATTTTGTCAAGAATGGCTTTATGTGCAGGAGATATGCGTAATAGCTCAAGGATGGAGATGAGCGCGGGTGTCTTCCCTAGTTGTTCTACAAGGTCATACTCAGGTTTGGTTGATGAAGAAGTGGTGTTTTTAGTTGGAGCACCTTGCAAAGTGATTTTACCTTGATGAGTTGTGACATTACATTCAGAGGTAGGTTCAGAAGAAGATCCAACACCTTTTAGGACAATCCTGGGTCTCCGAGTAGAATTCTCAGACGCTTTGTCCTTGATGATAATGGTAGAGACATAATTGTCCATCGAGATGTGATTGATGGTTGAATCATAGTTGTAAGATGCTCTGGTATAGTTGGTTTGATCCTCTATGGCTTTAGCTTTTCCCTTGTCATGTTTTGGGAATGGTTCCTTAAACATCTCATGTTCTTGATTAGACGAATGTCCCTCAATCTCAATGTCACCTCTATCAATGAGATCTTGTATGATGTTCTTCAGTCGATGACAATTTCCTGTCTTATGACCCTTTCTCTTATGAAATTCACAATACTCATAATCATTCCACCAATTTGGTTTAACCTTTGGTTCATATGGAGGAAAATCTGGAACTGTGATTACCTTGTTTGCCACTAGCTTCTTGAAAACTGACTCAAGTGGTTCTCCCAATGGAGTGTACTTCCTTCGTGATCTGGAAGTTGTTTGAGTATTCACTTGATTGTTTGTAGAACTTGATCCCAAAAAGATGAATTTGGGTCGCATTGTGTTGGCATCAACAACACCATCATTGACTGTGTTCTTGTTATTATTCCAAAATCTTGGCTTGTCTTTTCCTTTAAAGTCATCTTTGTTTTCCTTGAATATCTTGATGACTCCTTGTTCAATTAGGACCTTCTCTGTTGCTAAGCCTTTTTCAATGACATCCTTGAAGGTGGACAAACAAGCTTTTCTTAGATCATAGCCAATGTCTTTGTTAACATTTTGGGTGAACATTTCTACCATTTGTTTTTGTGGAATTTCACAAGAGCATCTGCTAGCTAGATTCCTCCATCTTTGTAAAAATGATGAAAAAGACTCTCCATCTTTTTGCTTGGTGTTGCACAAAGAAGTGACTGATATGTCTGTCTCTATGTTGTAGGAGAAATGTTGGATAAATGCCTCTGCTAGATCACCCCATGACTTAATACCAGGTGGGAGTTGGGAGAACCATTCCATAGCTTGATCACCTAAGCTTTGTGGGAATAATCTCATCAAATATGTCTCTTCTGCTGCTACCTCAATGCAAGCTGTGAAAAATTGTCTTATGTGTGCCTTAGGATCCCCTTTTCCTCTATACTTATCAAATTTAGGCATCACAAAGTGTGTAGGAAAAGGAGGCATTGGAATGCTCTTGTCAAATGGATACGGACATATGTCTCTCATTGTGTATGTTGGCTTTGGTGTATTTATGTCCTCCATTTTCTTTTGTAAGTCCTTGATTTGTTGCTCCAAATTGCTCTTAGGTGGAGATAGACTTCTTGGACCATACCCCATGCTTGAGGCACCAATTAGAGGAGAAGCATGTTGCATATATGGATGATATTGATCATACACATGTTCATATGGAGGAGGTCTATAGTGATGCTGCATATATGGACCACTTGGTATAGATTCATGTTGAGGAACACCATATCTATTTTGTGCATGTATACCATACTCTACAGGCATGTCATGTTCTAATGTATTGCCCCCAAATTTGACGCGGGGTTTCCTTGTGTCCAAATTTTGAGCATGCCTTTGAATATCCAATTGCTTTGGTGGTTGATCCTTAGCATTGCTATGTGATTGAGCATATTTCTCTCCATAAGACTTCCATAATGGTCTGCAAAGGTGAGTATCATATGTTTGACCATGTGTATGTGGGACCTCTGGTTTTTGAAGTAAAGCTGATGGTGATTCAGGTACCATATGTGGTCCTCTATTTCCTCCACTATTAGGTCTCCTTTGATCCATGTTGGAGTGAGGTTGTTGCAAAGGTCGATTTTTTCATTATTTGAGACATGTCAAAATCATGAGGTATCTTGGCTCCACTTTGTGCCATCATTTGTAAAAAGTATTGTCTATCCCTCCTCATTATTTCCTCCACCAATCGATTGAAATGGGGATTCATAATGGATTCTTCCACATCTGCTAAATGTACTGAAAAGTTGTCCATATCATCATTGTGTGTAGCATTGTTGTTTGTAGTGTCCATGTTCTCAACATTTGGAATGTTTCTATAGGCATCCATGTCAGATAATGTAGTATGATCAGAATTGAAAAAGATATCATTGTCATACTCATAAGAACTCATGTTTGCAGACTCTTGAGCCTCTTTAGTTTCTCTCCTAGTTTTTTGAAGATGGGTTTCAACCATGAACTAGGTATTGACCGAGATGTGTGAGACTAGATGAAAATGGAAAAAGTATGGAAGACCAAAGGTTGGATGGAATGTAAATGAATCTGAAGTGTACTTGCAATGTCCAAAGTGTAAGACCAAGTATGTATGTAGTAGAGTAGGTGTGACTTCCAAAGAGAGGATAGTTTCTCTTGATGAGGTAAGTTGACCTTGACTCTAAGTAAGACCAAATGAGACCCAAAGGTAAGAAACCTTGATGAGGGACCACTTAGCAAAGTGTTGTTGTATGTAGTGTGTTGACAAAGTATAGTGAGGACAAGCAAGTGACCTTTTGACTCAAGTTTAGACAATTGTGAATGTAAAGTGAGATGTGAAGCAATGATGGACTTTGTGAGACCCAAAGACAGGTTGAATGCTAAATGAAACCCTAGAGAAATGACCTAGGAAGCTCAAGAATTCTGAAACTGATTGTGTTTGTTTGCTGGACTATAACAGTTTTTCAATTCTGGACACAGACGCGCCTGTATACTTCACAGACGTGGTTTCCTGACGTAGACGCGGCTTTGTTTAACACAGACGCATTTTTGAGATTTTTTTTTTTTTTTGCAAAGTGTGATGTTGACTGTTGGAACACAGATGCGTTTCTGCCCTTCACAGATGCGGTTATACCACACAAACGCTATTATGTCCGACACAGACGCGTTTCTGTAAAATTTGTGCAATTTTTTCCAATCTGTGAAGTCGTTTTGTTGTGACCAAATCTGACTGTTTGATTGTTTTTTTTTTTCCGTGACAAGAGGACACAATGTTGATGAGGACTCAATGTTTTCAAGTGTCTAGACTCAAAATGACTCCAAGAAAAGTGTGTTGTTTGATGTAAAATGTTTTGCATACACTTGAAGACACAAAAGACACAATGTTTTGCTATTTGGTCTTGAATGTTTTGAATGTTTAAAATAAGTGAAGCACAATTCTTATGGCTGGCCAAGACAATAGTTGTTGATCCCACATGGGGTTTTACCCCCGAGGCTACGCTATTCAGAGCGGATACTTAGATGCTTGACCTCACTGGCTCCACCCTCGGCACTCACTTCTCGGGTCAGCCAAGCATCAGTCCCCACGAAAACTCCCCGTGGCGAACTTTGTATCTCTACTAAGAACCGTATGTGTGTGGGCCGCTACCAGAGGTCCGACCTCCTGCCCCAACAACTAGAAGGATTTGGGCTTCTAAAACAAAAAGGTGCTAGTAAGGGCATCCGCTCATGTGGCCATACATGCGGCACTTTCAGCTCTGTAAATATAGAAGGCTCCCAACTGGTAGGGGTTACGCCCTACAACTGATCAAATAAATTTTATCAAACGGGTTTATGGGGAGACATAGTGTCGGTATGAACTAATCAGCACACGTTATCCATAGTTTTCACCATGAATACATTTGTTTATAGTGGTTCGGAAGAGGTGGGTTTTCCTCTCTACCACTTGGGTCGTTCTCTTCTCACTAGTAGTCCTAATGACCACATGGGAAGATAGGCCCTCTAAAGATTAAACAAAAAGAGCCTATTGCTCAAGACACAAAAGACAATGATTCAATTTTAGTGCACCAATTGAAGTGTTTGCTAGTCTATGAAAACAAGGCACACAATAAAAATCCAAAAACCCTTGCCAAGGACCTGCAACAAAGAGTTGTTAGTAGTTTGGATTGTTTCAAATGATCACCCCTTCCTGCAAGCACATTAGTTAGGTAAATTTTAAACCCAAAAGACTTTGTGAAAATAGGGGCCTTCAACCAAATGATTTAGCTTTCAAGACAAGCTGCACCAATTTCGTTAGCTAGATCTGAAAATGTTAGCTCAAAATAAACCAGATCTGAAACCCTAAATGCAAAATCCGAAAACTGAATCAATAAAAATCCAAAATTTGAAACTGGTGAACACAGACGCGATTACCCTCAACATAGACGTGACTTAGTGACACAGATGCACTTCTATGAGACACAGACGTGACTACAGAATGCAGACGCATCTTATGGACACAGACGCGACTAAAAACATCGCAGACGCGACTTTATAACACAGACGTTCTTTCCTGGAACCTGCAAAATAAAATATTGCCAATAACACAGACGCGACTTCAGATGTCGCAGATGCGCCAGAAAATCAAAAACGCGATCCGAAAGTATGCAGACGCAGAAATATCAAAATGCTGCCGAAAACGTCGGATCTGCAACTTCAAAATACAAAATCTGCAACAAGGAAGTTAAATGCAAAAGGGACAAGAGTCCCACCGGGCATGCCAAAATGTATATGGTGAAAATGGATAAAAATAATAACGATATTGAAAGGCTAAATGAATTCAACCACAAAACCCTAGCCTAACAACAACAAAGATCCACCATAACATATGAAGATTACCTAAGACAATGCAAATCAAATGAAATCACAAAGATTATACCATCACATGTCCAATAGGGTTTGGATCTCCATTCTTCCTATCTCCATTGATCTTGCTTGATATATTTGCTCTCAGATTTTATGTGCACAAGAGCTCAACAAAGAATGGAATGTGGGTGCAAGTAGGATCGTAGTGTAGTCCAGTGTATAAAAGATGATTCATTAGAATGATTAGTTAGGGTTGATAATGAAGGAAGCATCCTCTTATATAGAAGACACTATATGAAATGGAGGGATAAGATTGAGAGGTGTAAAAGGAGGTCGGCTATGATTAGAGGGTAGGTAAAAGAAATAATAAAATAATGAAAGGGGTAGGTAGTGTATGAATTAAGAGATGAATGACATGTGTCATGGGTAGAAAAGGCTAATGAATTAATTAAATAAATAAAGATTTATATAATTAATAGAAGAAGTGGGATCAATTAAATAAATAAGATATTTATTTAATTTAGGAAAAGGATAATTTAAATAAATAAATGTATTTATTTAAATGAGAAATAAGGCTAGAAGAGGATAAATGAATTAATTAAATAAATAAAGATTTATTTAATTAATAGAAGAATTAAGCTTAGATAATTAAATAAATAAAATATTTATTTAATTAGACTGGACAATTTTGGGTGTCTACACAAATAACAAGCAACAAAGCAATGAAGATCAAGGCGTCTTATAACAACTGAATTGTGACACTTAGAAAATGAAGAATCAACTAGCAAAGTAATAAAGGATTATCAAAGATCATTCATCAAGATGATTATATTAGTTAATGACCATGAGAACATGTGAATGACATGCGAGATTCAGTGTTTATTTCTTGATTTTATTGCTAATCATGTACTCTATGAGACTCAAGGATGTCCATGACTAGAGAAGCTATGATGGGGCATAATTATTTTTCTTTGATTACTTTCTGTGGTTTATCTCTTATTAAGGTATGTACTTGTCTTAGGATATGATCGACAAAAGATCAAGGAGGACGTTCCAAGTCATGCATGAAAGGAGATAATCCTTGTCTGTTCTGCAAGCAATACTCAGGTCAACTTGACTCATTGTATCAATCTGCTTGTATTAACTTTCTATATCAAAATCCATGTAAGAAATACTTAGGTCATCTTGGATCATTTTGTCAAGGTTCTTGTATTTTCTTACAACATTTTAAAGCTCAATGATTAAATCAAGCAATGTTACAAGATAACATATGAATAATGGCAGTATAATTTCTGGTTAGATCATTTTAGATTAGTTCATTATTCATTTGCATTATAAGCATTCATTGTCAGTTGCATTATAAACATCTCATTTCATTCAAAAATCAGTGGTCAACGAATAAAGATTGAGTATACTTGGACAAACAAAACAACAATTTGCATTTAGGTGCATTCATTTTTAGAATCATTTCAAAAATTGCATTTAGTTTGCATTCAATTAAGTGCATTTCATTAATCATATTGTAATAATCATTATTATTTCCAATAAGATCATTCTCATTTTAGTTCCATTTTAAGCTCATTTAGTTGCATCTTTGCACTTAGATTCATAATCATTATAAGCATTACATATAAAAAATCAAAAACATTTGAATAACATATTGCATAATCATTCATTTGCATATAGATCACAACATTTAGATCATTTCATTTACACATCATTTAAAGTTAGTAATCATTTTCAGTTGCATCCAAGGTTATTAAAATAAAAAATCAAAAGCATTTATCATTGCATCATCACATAAAATAACATCCATATAGAACATCATCATATAGAATAACATGCATAATAAATATCATCATCATATAGAGTCCATGTCTGCATATAGATCATCATACAACAATAAAAGTTCAAGTATAAAATGATATCAAATAAAAAAAATAAAAAAAATACAAGTGCCTCAAAGTCAAGTCATGAGTGTCATGTACCACTACCACCTGACTCTATCTATCTCTGTGGCTGTGGATGAGGAGATCCTCTAGATGCCTGTCTCCCCCAATCACCACTCCTCTGAGGAGGCCCCATGACTCCACCACTGCTAGTATCCATCAACATGGTGGTATGATAACTACCTGCTCTCTAGCTCTCTGTGACTAAATCCTCATATAGTCATCGCTAATGGGAAGTCTCCTTCCCGGCCCGAACTAGTGCTCTAATAGTATAAGCTGAGAGAGTGCCCGATCCAACCTACTGAATATGATCAAGAAGGCCTTGAGTATCTTGTTGTCTCCTAATAGCTATGTCTCTCTCTGTCATGAGTGTTTGTATCTGTGCTTTGAGACTATCCATGGTATCCTACTCTAGTGCATCTTGCTCTAGTAAATCTTGTTGTGGTACATGAACACCAATCCCCTCATCTCCACCTCCTTGTCCACCTACTGGAATCTCAATTTGAGTCACTCTCTGAACCTGTTGTCTAATAAGTGGCACATGATCCTCTGGATCCTCATCCTCTCCACCATGAGCTGTAATAACCCTAGGGTCTAGCTGAATCTGACCAAGATCAATGCCTCTCGTGCAACCCCCATCTAGTCCAGTCATCCTGCCTCCTGTCAATGGAAACCCTCTTGGTGATCTCATCCCTGCCTTGCCAGTATCCCTCCCAATCCATCCAACATCTCTCCCACCCATAGGAAGCGGTCTCCCAATCCTACCAACTGGTCCAAATGGTCCTCCACGGACTCTCAATCAACCTCCTCTCCGTCTGGGTCTCCTACCACCACCACCTCCATCCCCACCCTCATATCCACCTCCCCCAGCCTCCTGAGCAGCTCTAAGCTCTCATCTTCATCTCTATCTCCTAAAAAATGGATCATCTAAATCATCATCCTCATCTCCTAAGTTGGGAGGAGGATCTACTGGATCAATAATACGAGGAAATGGATGTGCCAATATGTACTGAGCATAATTTGCAGTAACCCCAGGATCAAGAACGTGCAATCTCATATCATAAGCCACCCTACGAGTACCAAGAAACTTTGCACGCGCAATCTCAAATGACAAAGAAGGTCCCCAATCTCGCCTATCTCTGTACTGCCACACATATATCATGACACCAGTAGGCATAGGCTGAATGATACTGAACTGTCTAAGAATGTGACTCATCAACTATCTATCAATAATGTATGGAGTCTGACCACTAAGATATCTACTCTGCATAATAAATGGTAATGTATGTGCATCATCCATCCATGGCTCACAATCAACATATGGTCTCCAAGTAACACTATCCAAGGAATCAAGAACCCAATGCCAATACTCCATCTTACCCAACTTATGCTGAGTAAGGATACCTGCATACAGATAAACATATGGCTGCCTCTCTCCACAAACTCTATGATGGATAGGCCAAGTGATAGAAATGTGCTCCCAACACCAGATCTACAAAAGTGTACATCCCATCGATAGACTAGCACTCTCATCATAAACAACCTGATGAAGATCATGATATAAATGAGAAAACATACAAACACCCCATGCATATTGAGTCTGATGCTGCATCATGCTCTGAAGAATCTCACCCCAACCAATAGAAAAACCTCAAGATCTCCTATCTAGACAAATAAATCCCCCAATCAAACCTACAAGAATCACAGGGAGAGTCTCATAATACATAATTATATCCTCCCATCAGATCTCCCCTCTCGAGATTCTCTCATCGCCAAATACATCTCTGCAAGCCTCTATTCCTACACGATCCTAAAAATCATACTGAACTAGCTTGCCAATCACTGGGATATGAAGAATCCTATAAACATCCTCAAGGGTAACACTAATCTCACCCATGGGCAGGTGGAAAGTGTTATGCTCACTATGCCATCTCTTAGCTAACGTTGTCAACAAACCCCTATTATGGGTAATATCAAGCATGTATAATAGATGGCATAATCTGTAGGCATCTATATGTCTCACCTCTGCCTGTGTAAGCTCTGGCACTAAGTGCTGCATCACCAGGAGTTTCTCCCGACACTAGAGAACATCAATTTTCTCCTGTTTACCAAGAGAATTCGATCAATCATCACTCGTCTATCTATAAAATCAAAGAAATCGCTAATCTATCATATCAATCTTTTCAAAATGAAACAAATTAGGCTATCAAATCATTTAAAACCTATCAAACATGGTTTTCTATCAATCATTGTGTTCAATCAAAACTCTGCTATGCTCTTTCATTAGAAATTAAATTGGTTTCTTAGGGATAATCTATCAAAACAAAACAAATTGATCTATTAAACAAAATCAATCAATCAATCAAGTACCTATTCATCATCATTGCACATCAGACACGCCTAAATCTAATCAACAAAGTGATTTTTGGCTATGAAATCTATCAAAAACATTCACCTAGAGCATATGTGCTAACCTTTTTAACAAGAGTGCTATCCTATTGAACGCAGGTGCTAACCAAAGCATATGCGCGAAACAAACCAAATGCACTAACTTTAGATGCAAAAGCGTAAACACACAATGCATAAGCACTAAACTAAGCAAATGTGCTAATATTTTTGACACATGCACTACCAAAATGAGCACATGCGCTAACATTGGCAAATGCGCTAAACCTAAATACAAATGCACTAAACCTAAATGCAAAAGCACTAAGCAAATTCCAAAAATAAAAAAAAATTCAAAATATCCAAAAACGCACCAAAAAACATGAAAAAATTGTATGACAAGTTGAAAACAAAGCTCAAGATAAGATACATACTGGAAACCCATACTCGGGAGGTCATTGATATCATCGAACGCGCTCAAATCGATGGTTCTCCGAAGGAATCACCATTTCGCCACCTCACCAAGACATTTTTCTTCACAAGCTGACAAGGATGAAAATGAAATTAAAATTAACCTTGGTTAATTTTATAATTACTATTTGAAAGGGTAATTAATGCTTTTCATTGGGGCAATTTAATTTGTTTTTGACAAATGAATTAAATTGATGAAACTTTTCAATTATCATGAGATCAATCGTTCAAATCAAATTTTTCAACAATTTCATGATCAATGTCCCAAGGGGCCACACAATCAGGATTTTCATCTCTATCAGGCACGCTATCAAGACTTGATTTAATCTTTGAAACAATGTTGTCTCGACATGATTTCAAAGAAGGGCAAATGTATACACATAAAAATGGCTATGAGTGATTAAATAAATATTTAATAATTATTTAATATTCTTCTATTAAATAGTTAGTTTGAAAAGATTAATTTATTTAATTCACTTCACGTCTTTCTATTAATTAATTTAATTGAAATATTTTATTAATTAATTTATCTATCCTATTCCTCTAATTAATTGAATATCTAAATTTTTAATTATTGCCTTCAATCATTTAAATATCTAATGTTTAATGATTATTCTCCTATCCTATAGTCTCAAATATTAAGTGATTTCTTAAATTATTTAATCTATTATCCAACTCACCTTCCATTTCCACTTCATCTTCCCTTTGCCAACTCATCCATCATGTGGCTAAGGAAATTAATATTTCTTAAATATTAATTCATCATTTATCTCAAACCTCCAAATTTAATGAAATATTATGTACGTACACATATTTCATAACCTCCTTCTATATTCTCTCCAACATCCCTACATCTTAGGAAGGACTTGAGTCCACTTGTCCTCTCATGCCTAAATTTTCTCCAACCATCCCTAGATTCCCTCAGTCAACAACCCAGTCAAGGTGAGATGAGTGACACATGTCTTCTCCTTCCCCCTTTCTTTCAACCTTCACCTTTGCTCACAACCATCCAAATTTGTAGATCTGATCATGACCATTGATCTGAGCCACATCATCTTATCCTCTCAAGGTCTATAAAATCAAGAGTTTGATTTGAGAGAGAGTGAGACTTCAAGGGAATTTACAAGCCAATCATTTGTAAAACTTGTGCATTTGTGAGTTTTAATCTTGAAGCAAATAGCATAATCATTTAGCATAGTCATTTAGCATTGTGTATCATAGTATTAGTTATCAGTTCATTCTTCATATGTCATCTTGGAAGCCATCAGTGCTTGTATGAGAGCACACCATCTGCAACCAGGAATAGTGGAGTTAGGACACAATGAGACTTAAACCATGAAGGTAAAAATAATGTTTTATTTTAATATGTATTTCATGTAGTTTCATTGGTTGAATTTGGATTTCCTGTAGTATTTCCTTTGTATTTTGTGAAACTAACTTGTTGCAAGTAGCATTTTGAGGATGAAATTCAAGTCAACATAGTAGATTTAAGAGTCTCAAAAAAAAAATTTTAAAAAGGAAAAAGCTAAAAAAAAGGAATAAGCTAAAAAATCCTAAAAAATAAAAAATGAACTTCAAAAACCCAAAAATTGAAAAGCCAAAAAATCCTTAAAAATATGAAAATTTGACTTAGAATCCCAGTCTCTGAAATGCCAATTCTTGAAATCCAATAACCCATAATCTTGGACTCTGAAATTTCAAACTGAGCTCAAATGGACAATCCTTCAAAACTTTGAACTTTAGTGAAGCAAGAAAACCTTTGCCGAATTGAATAAATGATAGACCAACTTCCCTAGAACCCAAATTTCAGAGCTTAACATAGAAAGAAGGATTCATTTTGGAATTTTGGACTTCAAGGATCCTGTTAGACCTTTTCTAAATAGACCTTGAGTTTCCTAGAACCTTGAATCCTGGTGTCTGAATTTGGTTTAAAAAATAGACTTCCTATGAAATCCTGAACTATAAAATTTTGGACTACAAACTCTTGGACTACGAAATCCTAGACTATGAAATCTTGGATGACCAATGTTGGACTATGGAATGCCATACTATTAAATCTTAGACGTTGAAATCTCACACCCTAGAATTCTTGAATTTAGAATCCTATCCCTAAAGTTTGAAATGGTTTGAGATCTTGAAACCAAAGCAGACCAAATTCCTTGATGTCCATAATGATGCATATGAGACATTTGTTCATTTTATTAAAGTAGATGTGTGAAGATATTTAATGATCACTTTATTTATTGTTGAAATATTTTGAAGAAATAAATATTTTAAATATTTGTCCTGATTAATTAGAAAAATAGGTTTTAAGGACCCAAAACCTTTTACATAAAGATCAAAAGAAAGATCATCAAAGATCAACTAGACCAGCATAGAGACAACAAACAAAAGACTGGCAAGAAAGCCAACAACCTGAACGAACAACAAAAAACTAGGAACATCAAAGTAGAAAAAACTAGAAAGAAAGACTTAGATAGCTAGCAACACCTACAGAGACTTGAGAAGTTCAATAGCCTTGATGACCAATAGGTCATAATTCATTGAAGCAACTTTGAGCTCTTCGATTTCTTTGTTTGGCTTTTTCTCCCTCTTCTTGCCTCTGGTCCTCGTGCATGGTCCTTGTACACCTTCCACACCCTCCATGTCAAGTTCCTGCTCCAGTGATCCCTTCTCATTATCCAGCTTACTAATCAGGATTTTGATGTTGTTAGTCGAGGCCTTCAGAATGTAATAATTATGTTCAGCAATGCTTCTAAGACAGGTATCAATTTTGTTGAGTCTATTTTCAGCTTCCACCATTCTCTTGTCCCTAACACTGTCATTGTTTTCTATTTCCTCTAGGGCCTTCTCCACTTGCTCAAACCTTGGATTGAAGGTGTCCCTAATCTCTTCAGCTCTGGCAATAGTCTTTCCAAAATCATTAACATGCTCAACCATGGATTTACCTTCACCAAAGCTAATAGTCTCCAGAATTTGAATCCAATGACTCAAGTTCTTATTTTCCTCCACAACTTTCTTGTGACTATTTATGATCCAGTCAAGGATATCTACAAACCCCTTCAAACCCTCAACATAAGGGTTAGAAGGGGGGATTTTTTCACCAACGTTGGCCTGATCAGTTTTGGGGTCTTCACCATCGGTATTCTATTCGGCATCACCACCAACACTCTGGTGGAAACCATCCCCCGTAATCTCCTCCTCAACGTTTTGGTCTACATCTAAATTCTTTCTTTGCTCTTTGTCCTTCATCTCCAGCTTAGAATTGCCCTTCCTTTTCTTCTTTTTCCTTTCCTGAGAAGAAGATTTAGGTTTCTTCTTTTGAGGGGATGATGATTCATCCTTTTCAGAGTCCTCAGAGACCTCCGAGGAGGAGGAAGAGTGAATCTGGAAGACCTTCTCTTTGGTTTTTTTTCTTGCCCTTGGAAGAGGATGGCTTACTACTCTCCTATTTTCATTTCTTACCTAATTCAACCTCAGAGTCCTCCAGGCTCTCCTCAGTCTCACTTTTTGATTCACCGGCCGAATCCTCACCCATAGAAAATTCAGAGTTTGAACCTTCCTCCTCAAATTCAAAGACAGAAAGATAGGGGTAGGCGATTTGATTAGCTTTAATTTATTCATAGATTAGAACCATTAGACCTTGGTGCATAGAAATGTCTCCCTTAGGTTTCTCTTTGTGGGCTTTGATAGTGGCATTCATCGAGCAAATCAGGAAATAGGGCATGTTAACTTTGTCTTCATACCTGAAGTGGTTGAGGAGCACAAAATGGTAGCCATAGACTTTGGTAAATCTACCATCCAAAGTGATGTAGCACATGATTGCAAACATAACCTCCCTCCAAGGCTTAGCAAAGGCCCTGGGAGGGTAGTAGGTCTTACTAAGCTTAAATAGGCACTTTTTATCCTTAGTAGTTTCATGGTATTGCTCGATGGACTCCTTGCTAAGCTTTATGTCCATATAGAAATTACTTCCCTCCCTCCAAAGACCCATCACCTGAGCAATGAGGTCTTCGTTGATGGTGATAGTTTGATCTCCCATTTTCAGGGTGCCCTTGCTCCAATTTTTGGTGAAAAACTTAGTGATTTTATCATCCCTCCCATGGAGGTTTTCCATGTACTTCGTTAGCCTGCCCTTTTGCAAGATACTCCAGATTTCCTCCTTTTGTTTCCATTCTTTACAATTACTAGGTTCGTAGTGGTGCCTATTACCTCCCATGATTTCACAGCTCAAACCAAAAACTCAAGAGTTATAGATAGCTAATGGAAAGAAAGCTCTAGATGTGGCCCCAAAAACCCAGAAAGCATGGGAGAAGGTGGAATTCATCT